>NC_048893.1:18398319-18411270 GCF_011077185.1 Oxyura jamaicensis
AAAAAAAAAAAAAAAAAAAAAAAAAAAAAAAAAAAAAAAAAAAAAAAAAAAAAAAAAAAAAAAAAAAAAAAAAGTGATAAGATTGCAAATATGTTAGTATGAGAACAAGGTGTCTTGGCAAAGAAATGAAGACTCTGAAAATGAGCATTTCACCTTTCTTACAAGCTCAAATTTGAACATTTTTGCTGGAAACTTTTCCTACAGAAAGACAGGCAATTTCCAGTATGGAAGCATTTTCTTTTCAAATTTTGGGGGTTTTAACATAAATAATGATTCATGAGTGGAAAAAAAAAAAAAAAAAAAAAAAAAAAAGATGTATTAAGGAAAAATGTATTGTTATCATTACATCTTGTATCTTCTGTGTTCCTCTTCTTCCAGTTAAAATTCCTATTCATGCCTTTAAATTCCTATTCATGCCTTCTATATAAACATTTAGAAAGCTCTTTTTAGTTATATTATTCTACATAGGATTTACTTGTCCTAAATTATACATTAAAAATCAGTTACCACATATTCTATTTTCACTAACTAATATATATGTTTTTAAATGTTTGCAATTACATTATATACATATATGTATTTATATATAATGCCTTTTAAAAAGATAATCTCATCCTCACAATGTTGTCTAGACAGGTGAATTAAATCACCTGCTGGGCATACTTCACTGATTAAAAACTGACAACAGGTGGACTAGTTTACTGATAGAGGTGTGAGCTGTTTATATATAAGACTAAATTTCAACTAGTGTTCAGTGATATGAAGATCTCTCTTCTATTTCACCATTTCACCTTATGTGCATTAAAAAGAACATGGCCAGCAGGTCAAGGGAGGTGATCTTCCCCCTCTACTCTACCCTGGTCAGGCCTCACCTGGAGTACTGTGTCCAGTTCTGGGCTCCCCAGCACAATAAAGACAGGGATCTCCTGGAGAGAGCCTAGCAGAGGGCCATAAAGATGATACAGGACCTGGAGTATCTTCTCTATGAGGAAAGGCTGGGAGACCTGGCTTGGTTCTCAGTCTTCCCTTGAGAAGAGAAGACTGAGAGGTGAATCTCATCAATGTTTACAAATATCTTAAGTGTGGGAGACAGAGTGATTTGGCCAACTTTTTTGGTGGTTTGTGGGGACAGGACAAGGGGCAATGGCCACAAAATGGAGCACAGGAAGTTCTGCACCAACATGCAAAAGAACTTCTTCATGGTGAGGGTGACGGAGCACTGGAGCAGGCTGCCCACGGAGGTTGTAGAGTCTTCTTCTCTGGAGATACTCAAGGCCCTTCTGGATGCCTACCTGGGCAACCTGTTCTAGGGAACCTGCTTTGGCAGGGGGGGTTGGGCCTGATGATCTCTTGAGGCTCCTTCCAACCCCTACAATTCTGTTTCAAAAAAAAAAAAAAAGAAAAAGAAAAAAAAAAAAGTGGAAATAAGAAACAAAGTCTACTACTGGTTGAGAGAAATTCTACTCTACAAACCAAAAAAGGGGATAAGCATAGTCATAGGAAACCAATTAGAATCATTTGAAAATAGCTTTGCCTAATACTTTTTGGCAATAGTTAATAAAAATATACTGAAAAAACAGAGCAACCTATTGTTGTCACAATAGGATTATATCCCAGAAGAGGAGTCATTCTTCAGGCAATTGTCATGTTAACTCTGGGGCATATGATGGCATTTAAGAGACTTAGATAACCAGGACTGCATAAAATGTAAATAAATATGAGGATCATCCAGAATGCCTGAAGCTTCAAAATTTACATGACTTCATGAAAATTTTCTTATTAGTCATGAAATACTGTAAAGGGTCAATAAACTTGACTCATACAGGACCTTGCACAGATGTCCAGTGCAGCAACAACCTGCTAATTTTCACTGGATTTCTGTGAAGGTGTATTTTAATTACTGTGGTGCTGTCTGCTCATAACAGATTTTTACTGTAATTGCATTACTTTGCAGTCAGCTGTACTGAGAGCTATGAATTGATCTAACAGGATTGACAGCTATGTTTATTCTGTTTGTCTAGATACTGACTAGGTAGGTTAAAAATTTCTACCTTCCCTGCTACTCTCACTCTACCTTGCTACTATCAAATACCTAATACCTTCTATTGGCAGAAGAGCAGTAGATATGACTCCCCACACAAACAATAGGTTTAGAATGCAACCTGCTCAAAAGTATTTATTTATTTATTTATTTATTTATTTATTTTAGGGTGGTGGTGGTAGCTGTTCATTTGTTTGATTGATTGTTTGTTTGTTTTATTCCTGAAATGTGTTCGTATTTACCATTGTCAGGAACCACAGGTCAAATTTAATGTCTTTATCGTGCTTCCTCTGTAAAAACAAAACCAGAATTTTTGGTCTAGTACTCTTGTAAATCACTCTGATTTTTGGAGATTTTTTTTTTTCTGTTTTCTGAACAGCACTGTGGGAATATTAGAAAAACTGAAATTGAAGATTGGGTGCTCTATACAAAATAGAGAGCTTATGTGAATATCATCAGATAGATAAACTAGTTCACATGATACTGCATCTTTTCCTTTTTTTAAAAAAAAAAAAAAATGTTTTGTATGACTTAACTATAAAATAATATATATAATATTAACTGACTTACTGTCCTGTGATTCCTCTGAGTAGATGCTTGGCCTTTTTAAGAAAGTATCCATGTGGACTAAAATATTTCCATTTAATAGTTGTGATATTTTTCTCCTCAGATAAACAAGCCTCCACAGTTGGTCAAGATAATTAAAATACTTATATAGAGCCCAAAGAAAGAGAAATACTTTCATTCAAGAAGATTCCAAATTATTATTGCAATCTTTATGTTACATCATTTTAATACTCCTGTCAACCATGTCACATCATGGGGCTGTTCAGACTGAAGAAGAGAAGGCTCTGGGGTGACCTCTTTGCAGCTTTTCAATACTTATAAAAAATAAGGAGAGCAACTTTTTGTTCGGGCAGATAATAAATGATAAAAGAGAATGATTTTAAACTCAAATAAGAGAGATATAAATTAGGTAGCAGTAGGAAAGTCTCCGCTTTCCTACTAAGGGTGGTGAGGCACTGGAACAGGTTGCCCAGAGAAGCTGTAGATGCTCCATCTCTGGAAGTGTGCAAGACCATGTTGGATGAGGCCCTGGACAACCTTATCTAGTGGGTGGCATCCCTGCCCATGGCAGGAATGTTGGAACAAGATGACCTTTAAAGTCCCTTCCAACCCAAGCCATTCTATGATTCTATGTAGGAGAAAAGATTGTGCAGCTGGAATCTGGCCAGTGGATATAAAACTAAATATTCTGTAATAAATACATATATACGCGTATATATTCATAACATGAACTATGTACTCCTTAAGATACTATAGCATGTCAAGCACCATGGGTTCATAAATAGTTGTAGTTCTTCTGTGGAAAAAAATAGATGAAAGAAACAAACTGCCACCATAATGCATAGCATACGCTTACTGAGTACGTGTTGATAAGGGCCCCATTGCTTGGATTCTTTAATGATTTGTGTAAACATTTTATTTCAGTGCAATTCCTGTGACTTTAAAATGAAGCACATGTTTAAATACCTTTTTGAATGAATCCCTAATGAAGTAATTTGGTTGCAGAAGACAAAAAAAGAACTGATAGGAGTTTATATTTTCTAATACAATAAGAATAATATCATAAATATACTTTGTTAAGCTAAATAATATATTGTTAAGCTAAATAACAGCCTTGTTGTTATTGCTTTGTCTTAGGTTGTTGATTTTATTTTAGTACTTAATTTTACCTATCATTTATAATGACAACAGACACACAAATCCAGAGAATGTTTCATCTTGCCTTTCCTAGATCTTAGTTCTCATTTCACAATGTAATACAATGCCTAAGGGATGGGGAGAGGCTGTTTCTGCTCATCGTCTATGAAGATAATTAGAAGATTAGCTTCAATTAGTTATGTTGTTTTCAGATACTTACATCAGAAGCTCAGCAGGAGTTTTTAAAAATAGTAGATAGCCTATGAGAAGTAATACTCTTAACAATTTCTAAGTTCAAGAAAGCATAGATTTTTGTTTTCTCATTCCCCAAATTATGCTTTTATTGTAGTTCATATTGTGAAGAACAGCTGTGCTGTCTTTGATGTTTTCTCATTTCCTAAGTCAACATTATTACATGCCCAGTTTGGTCAAAAGTAGAAAGGGAATTCCATTCATAGACAAGATACTTAGTTTTGAAAATATGTATTATATACGATAAATTAAAAATTGTGTGTAAAAAGTAGGCTGTTTATTAAATCACAGAAACCGTTTATTAAATCACAGAAGTTTAAGATTGCATTGTTTTATCACTAAAAAAATAAAAAATAAAAAAAAAAATTACCAAGTCAAAAATTACTTTTTTTTTTTTTTAACCTGTATATTTATTTAACAGAAAGAGTGTTCACTAAAATATAACAAAAAGTTAAAATCTGAATCATGCATAAAGCTCTTTTGAGGAAGGATATGTCAAAACAAGAAGTGTCAGGGCTCTGAGGGAACTACTAGGTCTTCCTGGTTCTGACCAGGCTTACTTAATGTCACTTACCTGTGTCTATGGGCCTTGGATAAAATTTAGAGTAAAACTTTTAGATGAAGACATACTTAGAAAGGATTTTCAAAAACAACAGTTATAATTTAGACTAGCCACAAGAGAAACCCGTTTGGTTCTAAATATCATCCTCATCTGAAAATGAACCACACAGTATAAAGTCAACTTGTCTTTAATTCTCTAAAAATATAAAGCTGGTTCCTTCTGCAATCTTTCTATTTTCTGCTCCTGGAAAAAAAAAAAAAAAAAAAAAAAAAAAAAAAAAAAAAGTTAGTTACTATAAAGTAAAAATAGAAACTGAGCTCTCCACTTGAAAGTTTGAACTATTCTTATTTCTCTAGTCAACATAAATTAGTTTCCCAGATAACACTTTTCATCCATTGACTTTTGAAATGTGCATTATTTTATCATATAAAAAATGAGTATAAAATATTTCACAAGGGAAAGTGACACTTCTGCACTATAAGTAATCCAGCAGAATTCTCCACAGACTTCAGATTTTAAATTATTGATTTTTATTGTTGTTGTTCCTGAATCATAATTTTTTAAGAACATTTTGCAAACTTTTGTCTTCCAAACCAAAATTTTACTGCCGTTTAAAGCCGGCTTATTAGTTACCTCATTATGTGAATTTTTAATTAGCCAGTTCAGATTACTTTAGATGTTGAGCTAAGACAAGAACATTCATTGTTCATTGTATTAATTATCTTTGCCTGGTAAATCTGTAAATTACTTATAACAAGCCAGGAAGTATGAATTAGTAGGAATAAGGCAACAATAAAGGAAGCTTTTCACTTACAAATATAACAAAGTTCTTGAAATGAAATTCTTTCATTTATAACATGCCATCCTACTGATAAGTTCTGACACATTATTTATCACTACTACTAAATTATAGAAAACTGCTAGCAATTGACAGGTATATTCCGAATTAGGTGTAATTACCAAGTACCAAGCAGCTGATACATTAGCTGATGCATTAGCACTGATGGTTAAAGTCCTTGGTGGTGTTTAGTTACCGAAGTCAAGGTGAACAAGCTTGAGAGATCACTGAGGGGAAATGTCAGAACTCGCACTGGGTCAGCATCTTTCCTATTCCTTTTTTTTTTTTTTTGGCCAGTCATCTTTCTTTGCTAGTTACAGTATGTGTTGTGGTTATGCTATTTTTTACCCTGCAACTTTTGTTATTTAGATGACTCCTACAGGCATCTTCTACAAAGACATATATAACATTGTGTGCCCCTTTGGGGTCAAACTGCCCCCATAATAATAATAATAATATACAAATAATAATAATAATAATAATAATAATAATAATAATATACAAAATCTTCTCTGTATTTGCTCTCTGGTGTCACTTCACCCTTCCAGAGCTCCTTTTAATCCAAAAGTTGAAAAAAAAAAAAAAATAATAATATACAAAGAAAACTAAAAGACACCCCCCCCCCCTTTTTTTTTCCATTATACCAATATTTTTTTTTTTCTTTCTGCAATTGATTTACCTGGTACACACTGCTGCCTTTTCATAATAACATGTAATAACTTGTAGTAACTAAGCATCATGATTTTTATGCTCTGGTCTGATATCATCCTGTGTTGCCATTCTTCTATACTTCCATACTACATTTTTATTCTAGGTTCTCAGTTTACTCCTCAAAATATAAGTACTTCTTTTTACCATCTACTAAAACAACTTTGGGAATACCTCCATGACTGATGTTACCACAGATAAAACCACACTGAAATCATTCCAGGTTGTGGAAAGTCCAATCAGGTTCAGAGACTTTGCATTGTCAGGTTTTTAGTACAAAGCCTTTGGCTGTTTACTAGAAATTGGAAAAAAATAATAATAATAATAATAATATCATATTTACTGGGCTCCTAAAGCTTGGAGAAACTATGCTTTTTTTTTTTTTTTTAATGACTTTTCTGCTGAATATCTCATGGAATTAATCTTGTCACTTTCAGAGAAGACAGTGGAGGGATTAGGCTATACCAAAAACTTTTTGTTTGTTTGTTTGTTTGTTTTATGTAGGAACTTAAAATTCATTGAGAACATTTTTTAATGTATATCTGATTATGGAGGATTAGAATATGGAGTATTCACTATAAGAAAGGTTTAGTTTTAGATCTGGTCCCTACAGTTATCTCTTCAGCAAATCCTGAAAGTACTGGATAGTAGCGAATAGTGGCCTATATCTTACCAAGTTCATCAACCACACATGAAGGCTGGTACAGAGCAGTTACTAACTCTCTCTAGTCACCTGCAGACCTTCATAACCACTATGGACTTGTGACTCTTGAGTCTCTGGTGACTCTTGTCTGATTCTGGTTAACACTGCTGGAACTGATGTTTTTCCTACTCGGTTACAGTAAGAGACCCCATACAGGGGAGGCCACTGCCCCTGCCTTGCTGTCACAGATGGTTCCCAGATAACCCGCCCTTGAGGAGCAACATGTCCTTGCTGAAACCTCATACATAGATCACTTTGGAGTAAAGGTTTGGTGTTTAAAGTCTACAAAGATATTTTCTCAAAAAAGAAACAAACACACAAACAAAAACCTTTAACTACTGAATTTGTAGACTGGGAACAGAAAGACAAGTAGAATGCATACTCGTATAAGTCAGTTCAATAGCACCAGCCCAAATCAGTCAAATTTCAGGACAGAAAACAAGACATGAATATTGCTACTAGAATATATTTTTGTCTATCAATATCAGCTAAAAGTATGTGATTCTCAGACTTTTCAGTGGTCCTGGAATGTATCTGACTTGTGAGATTTATTTTTATAATATATATATTTTTTTAAGTACATGGTGCCCAGAGTCATTTTCTTCTCATGAAATTTTGTTACTAACTAAAAAGCAAACAAGCAAACAAACAAAAAAAAAAAAAAAACAACAAGCAAACAAAACTCTGCTTTTCAAAAGCAATTCAAAAGCTGTCTGGAAAAAGCTGTCAGGCAATCTACTGTGAGTGACCCTTCTTGAGCAAGGGTAATTGGACCATATGATCTGCCCCTTCCAACTTCAATCATTCTGTGATTCTTTGATTTTGTGAACCTTACTCATGATTTATGTACATGTGCATACATACACAGACAAGAGCAACAAAGAAATATATATTTTATTATTTATTAAATTATATATTAAATATTAGATTTCATTAATAAATAAAAAATAGAGGATGAAGTTGGAGAGAGTAGTGTAATGGTGGAAACTGTGAACACGCACATTTCTGAAGTTAAAAAAAAAAAAAAAAAAACGTGATTAGATGAGGAGATTGCTATAAATATAACCAGTTTATTCAGAAGAACATCTTTGTACACAAATACTTAGTAATGCCACATTACTGCTTCAACAGAAAACAAAGATAAAATTTATGACCAGTACTCTGCTATACACTTAAAATTCAGAAAGCTTCTTTTGTGCTGTTTGTAAAGGTTTAATCAAAAATGTTCAATACACATCCTGGGCTCCTGGGCTCTACATAATATGTTCTTTGGACTCCTTAATTTCTTTGGTAGCAAACAAAAGGATCAATCAGTCTATATTTCATTATTTTTCAATAGATTCCCCAAAGCAATGTAACAGACACTACTAGATACACTCTGCCATAATCTTTATTGATGTTATCTACAAATGATGTGAAATACCCATGGAGGTATTTAACCAGTGAGAAAAATGAGAGGATGACTATACCTCCATACATAAGATTATCCTGTTTGTCTTTAAACATCATTTGCCTGAGGAAATGGAAGAGAAATGAAAGGAGAATTGGAAAATGTTGGTTCATCACTAATAGAAAATTTTCATATTTTTCTAATTTCTCCAAAAGGCATTATATTTATATATGTATGTATATATATACATACATATATATATACATATATAAATATAATATATTTTTTATATTATATATATATATATATATATATATATATACACATACATATATAAATATAATGTTTTAGCAATCTGGAGAGCATATACCAGAAAGTAGTAAAATACACTGCAGTATTTTAATACTAAGTCTCAATATAACAATGAGAAAATGGGGAAAACAAACAAACAAACAAACAACAACAATAACAAAAACATACATAAAGGTTTTTATTGTTATTATTATTTTTTTGTTTGTTTGCTATCTTCTTCTGTAGTAATCATATCTCAAGATCATAATCTATTTTAAAAGGGTCTGTAGAGTCATCAGAAGAATTTTGGAACGTACACTTCAGTGCAATAGATTAAACACAGAATAATCTATTACAGAAAGATCATCCTGTATATGTCCATAAATCCCATATTTTTGTTTGTTCACCAGCCTGTGTAATATTAATGCAAAGCAATTTTTTGGTACCTTTCACTTTTGGACTTTGAAGCATTTTATGGATGTTAAGAAAATTCTCACTACCATAACTCAGTGCCAACAATCATCTTCCATCAATTCTTCACATCTGTTAAGTATGATTCCTTTCCATCTGTTAAAGCAGAAGTGCTTTTAAAGATAGTGTAAGTGTACACACACACACAAAAAGTAAGTTTCATTTTTCTTTCATGCTACCATCTGTACCTGCTGAGAAAAAGAACATCACACAGCTTGTGCCTTTCCAAACAGATTTTTTTTTTTTTTTTTTTTGGTACAGTGCATCTAGTATTATGTTAATTATTGTTTTAATTTTGTTTAGTACTTAGATGATACCAACGGACAATTTCAAAAGATCTAAATTACATTTTTCTCAGAAAAGTGGTGCTTTTCTATTCAGACTTGGAGAAGGCATCTCTTTTTGCTTTGGGTTCATATAGACCTCAGATTACCCTTTATTTCAGCAGAGTGATATGCACACTTCTATCAAAGAAAAAGACAAATGAGCAAGTGCACACAAACACACAGAAAATCCTATGAAAAGGAAAGGATGACAGAACAATCTCACTGGATTTTAGTAGAGATATCACCAAGTATAAAAAAAAAAAATATAAAAAAAAAAATTGGGATATGAAGAGATTTGGACCCATGTTTCAATGTTTCCATGGTTCAATAAAATGTCATAACAAGCGTTTTCTATAAAGTTCTCCCTAGGGTTTGGTCTTTGTCTCTTTTACTGAGACCCATCCTCTCTACTTAAGGGATTTCTCACATACAAGGTGCTCTGATGTATTAGGCTGACTATTACAGGAACTAAAACTATTGTAGACATGACCATGGGGGGAGGGGTGTGTGGGGATGAATTCTATTACACTTATCTCAGTAAATAATTTGGCTAATGTTTAGAAAATACTGGGAAAAAAAATGGATTCAATGAAAATGATATAAATATGTTGAGCTCAACAGGGTGGCACAGTCTTGCTGTGAGTAGAATTAGGTCTTATTACCATGCCTCATAAAAGATAAAATATACTATTCATAACATAGTGCTGTTGAATTTGGTTGACAATGTCTAAATTATAAGAATTAAGACTAGGTTTTTTAAAACAGCAAAAGAATCAAAATTCCACGGGAAAAACAAATAATGGTGAGAGGAAAAGAAATTCCTTTATCAGTTTTCATAAACTAATTGCTTGTAGGCATTTGTTGGTAGTCTTTGCTAGAATATTTAATCACATGGCAGAAAACTGGCATCAGAACTTTAACCCTGTATATGGGGAGAGCAGAATTCATGCTGACTAGGGAACTAGTTAGTAACGCCACCTGGGAAACTGCTTTTGAAGGCTCTGGAGTTCATCAGTGCTGGTCAATTTTTAAGTATCACCTATTCGGTGATACTTAAGGCGACATAGGTGAATAATATTATAAGGATAGTATTAGGTGATATAAGGTAATACCTTGTGAGGCATGATAAAAGCGGGGAGATCATTCACCAGTTTCTGTCATGGGCAAAACAGACTTGACTTGGGAAGATTAATTTAATTTATTGCCAATTAATTAATACAGAACAGTTGAAACTAAAAGAACATACCTTTCCCCATCCTCCTTCTTTCCAGTCTCAGCTACCTCCTCCCAGACCCCTCTAGCAGAACAGGGAGATGCCAAATGAGACATGCAGTCAGTTCATAACACTTTGGCTCTGCCAGTCCCTCTTCTTCACACTCTTCCCTCACTCCAGCATGGGGATCCTTCTGCAGGATGCAGTCCTTCATGAACAGGACTGTTAGTTCTGCTGAAGTAGGATGAGGATTTTTCAGTGGTCTTCAAGGCCAGATTAGATGGGGCTTTGGGCAACATGATATAGTGGAAAGTGTCCCTGCTCATGGTGTGTACGTGTGTGTGTGTGATGGATGATCTTTAAGGTCGCTTCTAACACAAACCATTCTGTGATTCTACAATTTTACAGACAGCTGAAATGGGAGATACATTAAAATACAGATGAAGATAAGGAGGAGCTCTTACATATTCTGTTCAAGTTATAAAGTAATAGTACTTCCTGAATTTTAAATTTAAACATATTCCTTTCAATTCAGGTTCACTTTTGCACACTAACATTTTTCATGTGATGGACCAGCTTTAAAGAGTGTGTATGCTTTAGAATAGCTAAATAATTGCAGTGCAAAAATTATTACAGCATTTTTTGTACTTTCCCTAATTATCACTTCTGGACTAAATTCATAAAAAAAATGACTTTTATATATCATTAATATAACTCATTTAATAGCATTCATACATAAGTAATTATAAAATTTAACTTTTATTCATTAAATTTAAAAAGTTGAGAGAATTGCTGACATTCAAAGGAGTTTCAGAAGACTATTTTTAGCAGCTGCTTAGGCAAAAAATGAATAAAAAATCTATACAAAATTACTTGTATTTAATTGTTATGTTTATTTCTTGAGATACCTTTAGCATAAAATGTGTATAAAGCTTTATTGTTTCTTATTAAGAAATCTTCTCTTACAAAACTGCTTACTGTAGAACTAGGATAGGTAATAGTTTTCTTGGGGGGGGGGGGAGGAAGGTGCTGAAAAATTCTCTCTCTATATATATATTTTTTTTTTCCTATTGATTAATTACATGTAATATTAGAGATCCTAACCACAAATAAGAGGATGAAGAAGCAAAAATCATACTTAAGGACAAAATGATGAAAGTATATGATAATTATAATTCTCTGATAAAATATCAGCTAAATCTCTGACTCATAAAAGTATTTAACAATGAACTAGTTTCACTGGGTTTAGTTCCAAGGAGTAAACAGAGAAGGCAGTAGACTTCTTCCTTTATTAATGTCAGAGGAGATGGTGATTACTCTTTCTGTCAAAGGTCGTTACCTCTAATTTGACCATCTGTTTTTTTATTGCCCCCCTGCTCCCAGGTCCCAGACTTAGTTGTGTGGTATACAAAACAACATTCCTTCTTGTCCCTTTGCCACTAACAGCAGACATAGCTGTCAAGAATCCATCACTTTTGATTTGTTCTGCTTTTTCCATCTTTCTTATAGCTGATGCATTTCATGAGATTTCTGTTTGTTCTTCCAGGAATAAGGAGGACTTTTTTTAGGAAAAAAAAAAAAAAAAAAAAAAAAAAAGGTGGTGGGTGGGGTGGAACCGTGTTATAGATAGTCTTGGGATACAAGTTAAGTGAAAAGCAGAAAAGTAGAACAAGGCACCCTCCCATAGAAATGTCCCCATTTCTTCTTGCTCCCTGCATCCTATTGTCTTATGCTGTTGTCCTGCTCCAATTACCCTCCTGGAAATCTTGAAAGCCTGTCTACAGCTTCCTGAAACATAGACTGTACAGCTGTCCTAATCTCATTATATAATAGTCCTCCCCTTGGTGACACGTTCAGTGAATGCACTTCTGTCACAGTAATATTTAACATTTGTGTGGTCTCACCTTGAATATTGTGTACAGTTTGGAGCTCCACAATATGGAAAGGATGTTAAGATACTTATTTGTGTTAAGAGGAGCCAAATGAAGCTTGTAAAAGGTCTTGAGGTCCAGAAAGGTCCAGAAGAGGTTGAGAATACTTCGGTTATCTAGTTTGGAGAAGAAAAGGCTGAGAGGTGAAATTGCTTTCTACAAGTTCCTGAGGAGGGGAAGTGGAGAGGGAGGTGCCGGTTCGTTCTCTCTGATAACTGATGGTAGAATACAAAGGAACAGCACAAAGCTGCAACAGGAGACGTTCAGGCTGGATATTAGGAAAAATGTCTTTACCATGATTGTGGTCAAACACTGGAACGGTCTTCCTAGAAAAGTGGTTAATGCCTCATGCTTATCAGTGTTCAAGGGGCAACTGGATAATGCCCTCAACAATATACTTCAACTTTCAGTTAGCCCTGAAGTGGTCAAGCAGTTAAGACTAAAATGGTCCCTTCCAACTGAACTATTCTATTCTATTCTATTCTATTCTATTCTATTCTATTCTATTCTATTCTATTCTA
>NC_048893.1:18411280-18413900 GCF_011077185.1 Oxyura jamaicensis
TATTCTATTCTATTCTATTCTATTCTATTCTATTCTATTCTATTCTAAATACTTTCAATTCACAGATTGTGAATCTTGCTCTGACAATGATATCAAACCAAATTTAATACCCTCCAACTATTCTTATTCTCTCTTATTTGCATTATTCATAGATTTCAGCAAAAGTTATTTATTTCAGTGGATACTTTAACATAGACTTAAAGAAAATTAAATATTTACATAAAAAAAATTGCTTAAACTGCTTAACTTGCTTAAATTGCTTAACTAAATACCTGTTAACTAGAAGATAACATTGATTAAACACTCCTCTGCTGAAAATCAGCTTAAGACTGAAGTTTTGTCAAGGGAAAACTCCCATGAACTTCAGAAGAGTTTCTCTGTGTTGTAAATGAACTTAGTACTTGACTTTGATGAAGGATTGCAAAGATATCAGAGAAATAGATGAAATACTGTGTCTGAAAAAGTCAGAGAAATAAGTATATAATAAATGAACTTCTGATTTCATTGCAGTCAAAGACAAAATTCCTATAGAATGTGATAGGGCAAGGATTTGTGATAAATGATTGAGTCCCAAATAGGATTCTAATTAAAGTTTGCAATTTATTAAGCGAATAGAGGCAAGCAAACAGCGCTGGGTGCGCCAGGAGTCTCTGCTCCACCAAGATGCACACCTCAGGTGGCTGATTTTTATGCTCCTAGACTAGTACGTATTCATCACTATTCCTAGAAAAGGCAGGGTTATTATAATTAGTTCCCGGAATCTGAACCCTCTCCGGATGCATGCGTATCAGTCTCTGGTGGTCTCTCTGGGGGTCTCTTGTGCTGAAGGCTTGTAGTCTTCCTCCCAGGCTTTGTTCTTCAGTCATCCTTCAACTCCCCCTTTCTCCTTATTTGGTGATCTTTTTGCCGGATGGGCAAAGTGTCCCATGCAAAAGTCAGCAGTTTCCTAAAAACTCTTTGGTCCTCTTATCTCCCAGACTTGAGTGTCAATGTTCTCCCTTCAAACCCTCTATTTACATAAATTGCTGGACCCTTCCTTTGCATGATACAAGAACTATGTACACCAATCACTCTGTTTTTTCTTAAATAGAAGGTTATATTTCATCACGAGGCTCTAGCATTTTTCCATATTGACACTAATCAAATTAACGCATTTCATAGATTTCATGTCACATCCTTAAACTCACTGACGTGGATAAATTTTCAAGTATCTGACTCCTCTCTTCCTTCTTGTGCTAAATAGTACTTTATAAATACACCTATTGAAGTCAATAGCACTATTTGAAGTATGGCATTGGTTGGCATGAATAAAGGTTTTTACTATTTTTAGTAACAAGCATGTTTTTAGCTGCCAGGTATATAGCTAGAGAAATTTACAACAAATAGAGATTTGTGGGGTTTGTTGTTGTGGTGGTTCTTTTTGTTGGTGGTGGTGGTTGGTTGGTTAGTTGTTTTTAAGTGGAACTGTTTTTTTTTCTTTTTTCTTTTTCCTGAAATTAATTAAAAAGAAAGTCAAATCTTTACTTTCATGACATAAAACCCTATTATTCACAATTTTGCATTTTTTTTCTACTCCACAAAAAAATAGTTATTTTTTCCATAGAAATTGTTACACACCTGCATTTTTAAGAACACATCCTTTATTTGTAGCGTATTCAATAAAAGAGCTTGATTTAATGAATTTGATGGATATATTATCAGTGTTCATATATGAACTTTCATTTCTAAGAACTAAAAGATTATTATGATTATTAAAAAAAAAAAGAAGAAAAAAAGAAAGAAAACAAAGTAAAAATTCACTGATCGCAACTTATTTTAAAACAGTTATGAATATTCTTTTATGTCTGAAAAGAGAAGACTAAGATGCTTTGTCCAGATCAGTGAGTTCAAAGACGTGGTGTGAAATCCTTACCCTCTTGCAAGAATGCAAGACTTCTACAAAACCAGAATTTTATCCACTATATGTAGACTTATTTCTCTGAGTTTTTCAGACATAGACTTTTCCTTTGTCCTTCTGACACTTTCACTCAGACAGTGGTGAAGCACTGGAACAGGTTTCCCAGAAAAGTTGTAGATGTCATATCCCAGGAGGTGTTCAAGACCAGGTTGGACAAGGCAATGTGATGCGGGGGTGGCATCCCTGCTCATGGCAGGGAAATGGATGATCTTTAAAATCCCTTCCAATCTTAACTGTTTTATGATGCTATGATATTTGAAATCTTTTATCAAAGACAGATATGATATATTATATAATAACTTATATGCTAGGATATGTATATATGAAAAATACTTATTTTTTAAAGTATGTTAAAGTATTTAGAATATATATATATATATAATATAAAAACTCAGAAAGGAATCTTCCATCAGGACAAACATACATATATATATATTTTGCAGCTACTTGATCTGTTAATAAGTTTCATGTACTTCATCAACGTTTTGGACAATGTTTCATGCATTTCATTATATCTGGACTGTTAAGTTACATCCACAATATAGATCCTTACTTCAAACATAAACTTGTGTGATGGTGTACTCTCCCCACATGCTTCTCACATGCAAGGCTTTTAACACCGTCTCCCACTGCATTCTCCTCAAGAAACTGGCTGCTCTTGGC
>NC_048893.1:18418900-18454866 GCF_011077185.1 Oxyura jamaicensis
CAACCTAGAAATTCTGTGATTCTGTGATTCTCACCTTCAGTCTGGCTGCTACTTTGCTTGAACACTGGTTGTTGCACCAAAGGCCTTGCTCAGGCAGATAATGACCACATTATTGGCTCAGATGGGGTTCTGGAGAAACTGACAGACAGGCATCTTGTTCAGCTGCTGATCCATATCTTTGGTTGTATGCATAGAACTCTTAGACATAAATCATTGACCAAGTTTGGGACTAGGAGTGCCGCACCTAGAATCATAGAATCATATAAAGGTTTGGGTTGGAAGGGACCTTAAAGATCATCTAACTCCAACACCCCTCCCACATGCCACCCACTAAATCAGGTTGGCCAAGTCCCCATCCAGCCTGGCCTTGAAGACCTCCATGAATGGAGCATCCACAACATCCACAACTCAACACCCTCAGGTGGATTCCATCTACCCCCATGGACTTGTAACTGTCCAGGTGGGACAGCAGGTCTCTAACTGTTTCTGCATAAACTATTCTGCTCCCCGTTCCAGACTACCAGTTCAGGAGGTTGAGTGAATAAGTGGTCTAGCTTGTAAAGACAAATGTAAAGGAGGCATTAAGAACCTCCACCTTTTCTTTATATTCAGTAGTCATGTTTCCCCCTGCATCCCATAAAGGATGGAGATTTTCCTTGGCCCTCTTCTTACCATTAATATATTTGTAAAAAACATTTTTTGTTATCCTTAACCACTTTGGCCAGGTTGAGCTTGTGCTGGGCTTTAGCCTTTCTGATTTTCTCTCCTCATATGCTGGCAACTTACTTATATTCTCCCTTAATTTCCTCTCATTTCTTCCACTGGACATAAACTCTCTGTTTCTCCCTGAGACTCAGCAAAAATTCCCTTTTCAGCCTCACCGCTCTTCTTCCCCTCTGACTCATCTTACAGCACACAGGGAATGCCTGCTCCTTCACCTTTAAGACTGCCTTCTTGAGGAGCATCCAGCCTTCCTGGACAACTCTGCCCTTCAAGACTGACTCCCAAGAGACTCACCCTACCAGTGTCCTGAACAGCTCAAAGTCTGCCCTCTGGTAGTCCCAGGTAGCAGTTTTACTGACACCCCTCCTGACTTCACCAAGAATGGAGAACATTTCATGGGCACACTGCCCCAGATAGCTCATCTGAAAATTTACTCTGCCCCATAATCCAGATCATTAATGAAGATACTAAACAGGACTGGACTCAATATTGACCCCTGGGATACTCAGCTTACTGCTGACCTCCCACTAGACTTTGTGCCACTGACCACTACTCTGTTGATCTGACTGTTTAGTGACTTTTCCTTCCATCTCAGTGGCTGCTCATCTAGCCCATGCCTCAAAAGTTTCCATCTGAGAATTTATGGGGTACAGAACTTACAACGGGCACAAACTGAAACAGAAGAAGTGTTGTCTGCACATCGGGAAAGACTTTTTTCTTTTTTTTGGTGAGTAATGGCACAGGTTGCCTAGAGAGCCTGTGGAGTCATTCTCGTTGAAGTTATTGAAAGTTTAACTGGACATTGTCCTATGTGACCTGCTTTAGGTGGCCCTGCTTGAACAGGAGAGTAATATGGTCTCCAGAGGTTCCTTCCAACTCAAGCATTTTGTGAAGCTGTGATTCAGTTTCTTGGAATATACTAATTTAAATTTTTATTTTCTGAATATGTAGTGTTTTTTTATCTTTCATATTATGTATTCTTATAATACATTATGTATATTTCATTAAATATATTACCAATTAAATTATTGAGTAATTTATCATATATTATATAGGATAATAAACCTTAATCTTCAAGGATTCTTTTGTTACCTTTACCATGAAATACAATTACATATAGTTTGGGAACTATTCTTCAGTTTCTTATTTGAGACCCTACCATTTCTCTGTTGTTTTTGTTCCAGTTCTGGAAGTGCTGTACCACATTTTATTCAACAAGTAACATCCTATATATCAAATTTACGTATCAAATTTACTTTCTTTCAAATTCTCAAATTCATACAGAAACAAACCAAAAAAAAAAAAAAAAGACATTTTTGATATGAGCATTAAAGATAAGAAAACCTTTAAAGAAAGCACAAATAGGTTTAAAGGTAGACAAGAAGAAAATAGAAATATTACAACAACAACAACAAAAAAGTTCTCTAACTCTTTTGAAATTTAAAGTGAATTGTAGAGAGTAGGAGGAATCTTCCCTTAATAGTATTCCATGAAAGTCTCAGATATATTTTTCCATCAAGATACATTGATATTCAAACACTTTAGTTAGTGTTTTGAAGAGTAAAATAGTTGTTTCCATAATAAGAAAGATGCATGCTACTATATAAAGAAGAATATTAGCAGAATATGAAAATAACAAGTTAACAACTGATGGAAAAACAAAACAAAACAAAACCTTGTTGATAATTTTATTTTTCATTAGAAAATTCTGTGACATATAAATACTACTTAGCAATAAATATCTGCTTTAACTGCATGAGTGCATATAGACATAACACAGAGATTCAATTTCTCACTAGAAGCCCCAGCACAAAAATTGTCAGAATTTAACTCATCTCACTGAAACTGTCACCAATATAGAAAATCCAGGCTGAAATATCTATCTGATTATTATATATATGTTAATGGTTAATGAAAATATTTACATGTATAGGTTTATTCATAGAACCTGTATTTTAGACTTGTGCCTAAAGATGAACCACTATCATTTTGAAGATACAACCTAGAGGTAGCTACATCTTACAAAAGCCAAAGTTGGTTGTACTGAGTGTTTGGCAAGACTTTGACAAGAAAAAAAAAAAAAAAAAGATAATAATAAAAATAATAATAAAAAATAATAAAAAATAATAAAAATAATAAAAAAAGATTTTTATAGTAATACTGTGAGTATTACTGTCAAGAAATGGTGAGTATTTGCTGGCATGTTTGGAAAGGGTCAAAACAGTGCTTTGTCTCTATTTCAGATGTTAGAAATGACAGTGAAACAGAAATAACCTGAAAGAGAAATAACACTCAGCAGAACTCAAAGAAGAGCTAGTGATTTGTTTGTTTTTCAGTTGGAAACTTTGTACGAACATCTTTTTCCAAAGATACGTCTTGAAATGGTAAAACATTGTGGCTAGACAAATATCTCTCTGCCTGTCCTTCAAGTGATATGGTCCACAGATCTGTTACAAATAATGCTTTAGCTTGCTTGCAGACCTTGGCAGAACTAGACCTGCCAATCACCTGTCACAAAGCACATCATAAAGAGCAGAACAATTCAAATCTACCTTCTTAAATTACAGATTTTTCCAATATATGCTTACGAAAATGCATGACAACTGCTTCTATTCTAGAGAACAGCAAATTCCATCTAAATGTGTTCGTAAATCTAAATATTTGAGTAATATTTATATTTTTATGGTGGGTAAACTACTTATAATGAACATGCCACACCTGTAGTTATTCTTATTTAAAGTGAAAGAAATGCTTTGGTAAGGCCACCTGTATTATCCTTTATGATAAAGTCCACAGACACATTGCAGTGAAATCATTATGACAATGATGTCATGTCTTTATGCAGAGCCTTAATCTTAAAATATAGGCATCTAAGTTACTTAAGTAACATAAATCTCTTCTACTTTCTCATGAGCAATAATGTATGTGGAAGAATTCTGTTAAAGGACAATAAACAGAATAGGTTAAGATCAGAAGATCAATATACACATACTGCTGAATTAATAGATATTTGCTAGCTCTCAAAAGAGGGCATGCAATTACTTTGCTTTAAAGAATGACTTGAAAGTTCAACTGAAGGAGAAACTGAATGTGCTTATGTAGTCAATGTTGTGATATTTGTTAAGGACTACCTGTCTGATTTTAAAGTACAGTGTCCATTCTAACTAAAATGGCTCCCAAGTCTCAGTTTAAATAAAGAGACAAAGGTTACATTTATACCCATGTATACCCATGTATACAATTCTCTGTCCTTAAGACCTGCTGGCACAGTACAACTCATGCTCATTCATCCAAATTCTCTTACCTTATAGAGAGGTGTGTAAATAATGCATTCAACCTAATAATCTCTGATATGCACAAATTTCATTTTTTTTTTTTTTTCCCTATGGAATTTCTGGGAGACAGCTAGATGGCCAAAGTAAAAGTCATATCTATGACCAAGATAAAAACTAAATGGTGTGAATGAACACACTCCAGCACTTCATCTTTAGCTTACATTAAAAGCTATATGCACACACACACACACAGAGATCTATTAGGATACCTGTCATAGGTATGGATACCAATACATTGTGTAGGGATTTCATAAGGTTTGGAAAGTACATATTCCCAAGATACATTTGGTTGTAAGAACTGTCTGTTAATTTCTTGTCTATTCTGGAAGCAGAGACATTTTTTTTATTATTTTATTTTATTTTATTTTTTTGGGGGGACACTTCTGTGTAATCAAAATGATGTCCTTCTGGAGAAACTCAGGTTCATTTCTTCATTGATTTAACAATGTTCGGCTTCAGCCAGTGGGATATGTTCTTCACAATGATTTATCTTTGGGGTTTATCAAAGTCAGAAATTACCACATATATGCATAAAGGAATAGTATAAGCCTTTGTTATGCTTGGACATATAAAGCTCTAGTTAACACTAGAAGCTTGAAAACAATAGCTTTTGGATTTAGTAAGACAGACAGTATCAGCCTGAATTTCTACTCTTTCATATTGTCCAGTTATTCTGGTACAGTCAGATCCTGCCTTGAAGGATAAACAAATCCTTTATAGACAGTGCTGTGTCTTAATGAGAATGGGAGATGGAATATTGCAGCTCTTCAGACTGGTTCTAGACTCATGCCTCTCGCTTCTCTCCTGGACCTAACAGGGAAGGTTATGCAGAAGAGGCATCAACTGGAAGTCTCTCTAACCATTTGACCTCAGTGCTATTTACTGAGCTCTTTTTCAGCAATGCACAGTAAACACGTAAGAAAGGTAAGTAAGAATCCTAACAGATAAGTTTAGAAAAAGTGAAGAATGCAATGCAGAAAAGTAAGGATTCCTGATAAAGAGATAAGTACAACAAGCTTGCACAATGATTACAAAATAATTACACAATGTAATCATGATTCTACTTCCTTTTTAGTCCAAATTGCATCACTCTCAAGTATGATTTCTGTATATTCAAGCCCAACATATAAAATCATTATAAAACCAGAAAGATTCCAGAAATTCTTAAATAACATTTTCTCACTTACATGTACAGTTAGGCTGACAACACCAACATAGCTACGGGAATGAGGGTCTGAAGGAACTATCTATTTGAGCCTGTGTTTATTCGCCATGATCTCCTGGCAGATTGCCCTGGTTTGTAGACCATTCTCTGAGCTCACAAGTACAGACCTCTTTCTTCTCTACTGTTTGGAGATGTAACCATAGATTGCCACAGAAAAGCCACTCTCTAACTTCTCCTCTGAACTTATAAGGATAATAATCATGATAGTTAGAAGTTCAAATGAATATGATACCTGTAATTCCTATTTAGCAATTATGGACAGGTACACCATTTAAAGAAAGAAAGCAGCTTTTTCAAAAATACCTTATTTATTTTACTAAGAAGTAAACAGTAGCCAAAATCTACTTTAAAATGACAAGAGACAAACCTGGGAGACACTGATAGGCGTTTGTTGCAATGTATTCCAGACTGCAACTCTGGAGTTGATTTACAGTACAGCAGGTACACTCATAACACTCACTAGTTCACATCCTTCTGTGTCCCTCATTTTAGATGTAGCCAAGAATGTATATATCACACTTGTGAATGAATGCCTCCTCTGTTCTATAAGAAAACCGTATTTAGCATAATTATATATATATATATATTTATGTATATTTTGGTAGCCTAATTTCATTGTTAAAACTTACTTTCTACAGTTTGTGTCAGCCTACAGTGACTGATCACAGACTTCTCTACTCTTCTTTACTAAGGATCTTTCCACAGACCTGTTTTCCTGCACTTCTTTTATATCAGCCTTGTCAATACACCTTTTCACATGACAAACTGACATGATAGTTCCTTGCCACCATAAACCTCATGTTTTTGTTTGGATACTCTTAAATATGCTATCTAAGATCTAGAGTCATTTTTCCTGCCTTATTTCTGTAAATGTTTTTACAGTAATAGTATACAAATATGTCTGTACAAAAATATCAAAATAATACTAAGTGACATGCTTAAAAAAATCATACAAATATATTTTCATTTTTCTACATTAATCCAAAGTATTCTCAGAAGTTTTACCTTATTAGAGGTTAGGACTTAGAACTATCTGATTTTAGTTCTCTATTATTTTACAGTTCTTATCAAGAAGCTAAACATTTTTTTTCTTTTTTTTCTTTTTTTTTTTTAATTACATTTAATTACATTTTATGGTATAATAAGGGTACTGATAGAACCTGAACAGTAGCATTGTGACTGTGAACTGTAATCATTGATAATTGCTACTTCTACGTGTAAAATTGTCTTTTCACATGACACAGCAAATTCTACAGATATAGCTCTAATATGTATGGAGTCTTTCAATACCTTTCCATTTTCTTTGGAGCAGAAAGAAAAGTGATTATTTATAGAAAAAAAAAAAAAAAAAAAAAAAAAAGAATTAGTATAATTTAACAGTAAGTAATGGCAATTTCTTGAAAGATACCAGAGTTCTTGTGCAGCAGTGTTTTTAAAGGGAGACTTTTATATCAAGATTATCTTTACAGTGTATCAGAAAATATGAATGTATTAGACTTATGTAGGTATTTCACCTTCTTTCCACAGTGTTTACTGACAGATCAGCTCAGTTTTCACAGCTACATCTCCAGCTAGGCAAAGCTGGTCAGATCTAAAGCCAGTTTAAATAAAGTAAGGAGCTCCATCCCGATGAACAAATAAATAAGTGGATTGAAAATCTGTTCTACCATTACTTCTTGTGAGGAAGATGAGATAACTAAGGCTAATATACAAACTTGGTTCATCTCCTCTGGTCAGGAATATTACTATTTGTAGAAGAAAGGAGGACAAGGAAAGAAGAGCCCTTAGAAGCTCTTTTTTTTTTTTTTTTTTTTTTTTTTCTCCTTTAGATCTGGTAGAGTACATTGTATTTCTCCCTCTTCTGTTGTCACCTAGAGGAGAGGAGAGAGAAGAGCAGATGCTAGAGTATACATGAGTATATATATGCCAAGTCAGGATCCAAAGGGGTAGAACTGAAAGTGTCAGTTGGGCAAACTCCTGTAAGAATAGGAATGGAGGAGGACATGAGCTGGTGGACGGACAGATCGGAAACAGTCCTTACGGCAGAGGCTTTGCCTGTGTAAATTGCCTTAGAAGTCCATTAGTAACAAGCGGGAAGAGCTCAAATGTTAATAATTCCTCACCCATTCTTTAATTTTGTTATTGTTACTGAGAGAAGTCTAATCTATGTATTTACAAAATAATGCATATATGCTTTAGTTTTAATCTAAGATATAGACTTACATGCTTGTATATCTGAGGACTTTAAATAAGCTGTAAAACTAAGGCTTCTGCTGTTAGTATCCTATGCTATAGGCTAATACCCTTGAGTAAAGGGGGAAGAGTAATTTATAATGATAAAGGCTCAAGATAATCTGACAACAACTTGGGAATCATACCAGAAATAAATAACCTTATCAATTTTTTATAGCAACTGGAAAAGAAATATTGCTAATTAACTGGTTTCCTTCCACAAAGCAAACAAATATATAAATAAATTAAAATATCTTAAAAATTTGAAGTATCCACCAAAGCATTCAGATTCTGTACAGATTTGAAAGGCAGAAAAATCATTGAAAGCAGATACAACCAAAAGTCTGTAGGATATTTTTACACTAGGAAAATCTTAGGAACAAAAAAAAAAAAAAAAAAAAAAGGAATGCTGAACAACTTATGAAAAATTGTGTTCTACCCAAATTATATAAGAAAGATTTTGTACTATCAGCGGGTGAAACTGAATCATATGATTATACATAAATATAGAATATTAGTGTGTTGCAATCACTGATTAAAATATTGAAAAATAAACTTCTTGACCAACACTTACAAGTTTTGTAGTATACTTGCTGTAGCTCCTTTATGATAATGATTATTATTGTCATTATTATTATTTTATTACTGATGATGTTGTTTTAGTTGTCATGACTTACTGGAATCAGAATTTAACCTGTAAATTTTCATGTTCTAATATTCTTTCCCTTATTTCACAAATATTTAAATTGTGTCATACTTTTGAAGTTCAATTTATGTCCTTACTTAATCTTTCATTGGAAACATGGTAAAAGGTAAAAAGAAACCTAAACAAGTTTAACACTCTTTAAAAAGTTTGTATAAGCCTTTCAGATTAAAAGAGAACATTAATTACAACAGGAACATTTTCTGTTTCTTTAGATGAAAGGTCCTAGATATTAGATATTCAACTGACAATATACTCCTGTGGTGGTTTTACCGTGCTAGGCAGTTGAACACCACAACCGCTCTCTCACTCCCCCTCCTCAGATGAGGAGGGGAAGAAGTAAAGGGAAGAACAACTCACGGGTTGAGATAAGGATAATTTAATTAAAGAGGGGGAATATATATATATATATATATATAATTAAGGAAATATTATTATTAATTAAGCAATTCAACTAAAGGGAAAAAAGGGAAAGGGGAAGAGGGAGGGAGAAAGGGAATAATTAAACAAAACAAGTAAAGGCTATGTGGAAGTGCAGAGGAAATAAATTACTCTCTACTTCCCACAAATGAGCGATGCTTGACCACGTCCTTGAAGCAGGGCCTCAACGCACGTAGCCGGTGTTCGGGAGGAGGACAGATGTTTTCGCAACGAGAGCCCACCCCTCCCCTCTTCTTCCTTTTTCCACCTTTTATTGCTGAGTGTGACATCATATGGTATGGAATATCCCTTTCGTTGGTTTAGGTCAGCTGCCCTGCTGATGTTTCTTTCTCACTTTTTTGCCCACCCCCTAGGAGGGTCAGAGAGAGTCCTGATGATGTGCCAGCACTGCTCAGCAGCAGACAGAACACTGGTGTGATCCCACTGCTGTTCTAGCTCCAAGTGCAGAGCGCAGCACTGTATGGGCTGCTGCAGGGAAAGTTAACATCCCAGCCAGACCCAGTACAACTCCATAAAGACAAAAGTTGCCCTTAATAAATAAATAAATAAATAAATAAATAACAGAAAAGCAAGGAACTCACACATAAAAGTCTCTACATCCAGTTTTTCTTTTTCCTCATGTATTTGAAAAATTCTAAAAGCATGTTCAAAAATTTACTAAAATCAAAAGAAAACCTTCACTACCTTTGTAACAGGTCTCAAATGTAAAGTTTTGTTTCCTAATAAAGGTTTTATAAGATCCTCTGTAAGGAATTAGAAATTTTTACAAATTAATCTATATTTAATGCAAGCTTTTCTTTTTTTGGCAGGGGGGGAATGTCAAACACTTTAAATCAAGATGTATGACAGGACTAGTAATGGGTTGACTGTCTTCAGATTTGCAGTTTAAGATAGAGGAATGAGTTTGACTTCTTTTTTTAAACAAATTGATATTTAAAGTTTACATCTATTCAAGGCCCCCTATTGCTGACAGTTGCACTTCTTCCGCGTTGCCTGAATTTTAAGCAAGTCAGTAATACTTCAGGTTTTATTGCAGCTATTTACTGGAGTACAAACACTGACCTCCACATGACAGTGGCAGAAAGATGCCTATTTGAGCCATTGATGCAAGATTGCACTAAGCTCAGTTCTTTAGTGGTACTTTTGTGGTGCAATATCTAACATTTTCTGTGTGTTTTCTTTAGTGGAATCTTTAGAATCAGATTGGATCCCAGACTCCTTTCAATATGCACTGAGAGATTTAGATGGTTAATTACAAGAATTATAGAAGACAGATCAGATATATCAAGGAAAAAAAGAAAGAAGGAGAAAATAAGAAGAAAAAGAAGAAGAAAAGAAGAAAAAGAAAAGAAGAAAATAATAAGAAGAAAGAAGAAAAAAGAAAAGAAGAAGAAGAAGAGGAAGAAGAAGAAGAAATAGCTGAAGCTTATGCAACTAACAAGTTGACTAGTGCTTAAAATTATGGCAATGTTCACCTTGTTTCAGCACCTCAGATAACTAAGCTAGCTGCAATATGTACACAGGACAGTGCAATATATAGACACTGTCTTTATTCTTAATTTGTGAAGAACTGGATTCAGGCTCGTTAGACATTCCTCATCTGAAGCTGGACACTGGAATAACCTCCTAAAAGATCAAATAGAGTAGACCATGTTTTAGGAAGGAGGCTACTGAACTATGAAATGAATTATATACAGTTTCATCTGGTGGTGTAAAGGGGCATAATTCAGTGATCCAAGATCTAGTTTCCATGAGAACACAGATCCACCCTGTGTTAGTGAAGGCTCAATTCGTTTAGCAGTTCCAGACTAAGGCATTACTGTTTTTCTGAGATGGTTTAAATGGGCCTGCAGATACCTTAGAATTAGGACCTCCTGTCATGACAGAGGAATAAGAGAAACAGAAACTTCTTTCTGTTTGAGCTTGTTCAAGTGTGATAGACACTGTCTTATCAAACCCATCAAACCCAACTGCTGGTGAAAAATGACAGTGTCCATCCCCACCATTGCGGTAAGTAGAGAAGAGGAAGGGTGGAAAGTGGTGACTTCTAGAAACAAGAGGATGGCTCCTACCTTACCTTAGGGTATGCAATACCTAATAGTTTCACTGCCTCAGTGTTAAAAAGGATCCAGACATGCCTACTAATAATGAATCTAGTCTACCTAAACCACACAAGGCAGCCTGGAAAAAGCAGCAAGTCACTGTAAAGGGTGACTTGCTTCTGCAGGGGACAGAGGCACCCATCTGTCAACCTGATTTATTGATTAGGGAGCTGTGCTGCCTTGCAGAGTGGATCCAGAATGTTGCAGAAGCACTGCCAAGCTGGTCTGGTCCATCTGCTTTTACTCCAGATGGGTGCAAATGATATTGCTAAAGGAAAGCTTGACATTACCCAAAGAGACTACAGAGCTCAGAGGGCAGAAGTCAAGGACATGGGGGCTCAGATGGTGTTCAGGCAGTCCTGATGATGAGAAGAAAGGAAGTGAGAAGCAGGGCAGTGATAGGAGAGATAAAAAATAGGCTGCAGAACTGGTATCAGTGACAGGGCTTGGGTTTCTGTGACCATGGAACTCTTTCTGAGGATCAGCATCTGTTTGGGACAGATGGGATGCACATCTCTAAGGAGGGCAAAGACATTTCTGCCAATAGGATGTCTGACCTCATAAGAAGGTCTCTAAACTAGAAAGGAGTAGGGATGGAGAAGGTAAACAGCAGCGCTGTAAAGGAATGATGCAGAGGGCTGGTGAACAGGGGGAATGGGGTGATGTGATAGGGAGGGCTTCATAAAATCAATGAAATGAGGCTTAATCAGGGCCAACCTCACTAGTTGTAGGTTAACAAGGAAATGCCTACAAGTCACTGTTGAAGAGAAATCTCCCAGACACTTTATAGGAACAGAACTTGTGGGCTGGGGGGCCATCTTAAGTTCCTCCACACTAACACATATAATATGGGGAATAAAGAAGATGAGTTACAAATGTGCTAACAAGAGCAATAAGATGGACTTCTACAACTACATCAGTGATAAAAGACTACAGAGAAAGTGGATCTTCTGATGGAAATAGGTGACCTGGTTACCCAGGACAATGTTAAGGCTGAGGTACTGAATACCTTCTTTGCCTCTGTCTCTACCAGCAAGAGTGGCCTTCAGGAGTTCCAGGACCCAGAGGCCATGTCTATAAATACCTGAAGGAAAGATGCAAGGAGGCTGGACCCAGATTTTTTCAGTGGTGCCCAGTGACAGGACAAGAGGCAAAAGGCACAAACTGGAATGCAAGACATTCTGTTTAAATATGAACAAGCATTTCTTTACTGTGAGGGTGACCAAGCCCTAGCACAGACTGACTCAAGAAGTTGTGGAGTCATCCTCCTTGGAGACCTTCCAAAGCTATCTGGACATGGTCCGGAGTAGCCTGCTCTAGGTATACCTAATTGAGTAGGTGGGTTCAGTAAGATGATCCTCTAAGGTCCCTTCCAATCTTAAGAATTTTTTGATTCTGTGAAAACAGCTGTGCAACTTGTGTTCTTGTGAAATATATTGACAGGCCCATTAATAAAATGGCATCTCCACATTAGATGTGGCCAGAAGTTCTTAGAAGGATAGCTGTTTTTTTAAAAAATACATATTTTGGGGGGCTTTGTCCATTGCTTTCATTTCTATATTCAAAGGGCAACAGCATTTTGAATGCCAATGCAGATTGATGTCATCACTAACAGGATAAACATTTGGAGTGGCAGTCAGTGAATGATTGACACTGGATATACAGCGAGTTCTTATTCTGTCAGAATCTGGCATACTTCTAGATGTCAAAGTTAATCCACTGCCAGCTATTTGACAGGATTGTACTTAATGCCTGATGCTAGTCTCCAAAATGTTCATGATTAAGGCTGCATACAAATGCTGTTTATTCAATTGAATAAATAACAGTTCTACTCACACAAGAAAAGGTGGAATCTCCATACTAACATGTTATTTCCACACAAAGTAAGAAGTTGTGGCATGCAATAACAATGTGTTTGTGCTGAGTGTGAATTGGTCTGTCAGTTGTGAGAAATATTTTATCTATGTGAAGTGTAATGTCAGTAAGAGAGCTCTGTAAACATCATAAGCAGCAGTAACTGTCCTGGATGTACAGAAGGAATAACATGTTGAGTTCTCAACGTTTTTGCTAATGCATTTAGGAGTAGGATGCTAAAAGATCTCTTAGGGATTTGTAGTGCTTCAAGTAGTTCAACAGCTGAAAGCTGTTTTTCCAGCTAGCTCTTGATATCATGATGTAAGAAGTCTTTAGAAGACTTCTGCACAGGAGAGAAGGAACCCTGCCTTACCTCTTCAGGTAAGATGTTTGGATTTATGCATTGCCCTGTGTAAATGTCTCCTTCACACTTGCAAAGTATGCCTACAGCTGTCATGACTAAAACAAGTTAGTAAAAGTACAACAAAGCTGTGAATAAAAAGAAGATTTAAATCCTGTCCTCTCTTTCTGTCACTCTCTTTCCTCTTTATTCCTCAGTCTTATAACCTGCATTCTATATAAGCACACACAGCTTTTTTATGCTAACAGTAAAAATTTTGGAAATTGCTTTCAAGAGAGCAGCACAGAAGAGGCTAACAACAATAGATGCAAAAGACTAGCCAAAAAGAAGGCAGTATTAAAGGACAAGACAAGAAAAGGTGTGATATATAAAAGGATCAAAAGAGAATAGGATAGGAAGAGATGATGAAAGCAAAGGAAGTGATGACATAGATTGAACCTTTTAACTAAGCATTTTGTACCCTACAAACATATAAAAAATCTCAGACTTTCATCTGTTCTATCATATGCTTTCACATTTCTTTTTATCCATCATCTCTCATGTAAAAAATCGTAAGTTCCCTGGGGCAAAGATTTCTTTTCAGCTATGGAACCCCAACTACTGACTGGGCCTTCTACGTACTTCCATAAATAATAACTGTGGTTCAAGTATTTTCTCTTTATATCATCTTGAGAAATTGATTTTCCTCAGATAAATATTGTAGGCTTGTTTATTTATTCGTTTTATATTCCCTGCAGGAAAAGAGACAGTAACCATTTTGGGGTTCTATAACCTAATTATATATATATATATAAATTACCTTCTGCAAGTTATTAAGAGTTCTGCTTTACCTTATGGTAGTAATCCTTATGGTTTTCAATGGGATCTATTTTTCCTTACTTGGGATCTATTTTTCCTTACCTAAACTTACCTGTGATCTAGTTTTTCTCCTCTGCCCTGTGTCATGCTGTCTGTCAGTCATGTACAAGTGGAGTTAATACTGGTGTCAGGATGGGAAATGGAGGTAGCACTAAGAAAGGCAGAACTGAAAAGAAATGCAGTTAATTATTTACGTCAGAAGTGCTTGAAAAAATGTTTATATCTTTCTTTAAAAATGATTTTTTGTTGTTTTTATTATGAACAAAATGTCAGTATTTCAACTCTTCGTTATCTGCAGTGAAAGTAATATTAATGTTCTACATTTCCTTGGCTTTAATAACAGAATGTTGGGTTGGTTGTTTTGAAGCCATTTCACATCTAGATGTCCTAAGACAGGCTTTCTTTTTCTATCACATATATAAGGTCAGCTTCCAAGTACTTTTTTTACGTTTGTCCAAGACTTACAGATGTCTGCCAGCAACGTCACTTTGTTGTTACTACACAGCAGCTCACAACTAGCTCTGTACACTCAAACGTTCCTGGTATGTCCACAGTTGATAAGTCTTGGTTTGTTCAGTAAGTACAATATTTCTCTAAGGTGTCAGAAGGATCTTTTATCACATGATCAATTTCCCTATTTACAAGGCTGTAAAGTCAGACCTATCCTCTATACTCTGTAGAGGTGATCTGTTCATATACATTAAAACTTGCAGAAATTAAAAATACTGGATACACCAAACTGATACAGTTTAAATGTATTTCAGGATACAGAAATAGTATTCTACTCAGGAAATCTCAGACAGCTGAATGAGAGCTGGGCAAAATCATGTGAAAAAATAACTTTTATCTGATAAGTTCCAAAGTGCCCCCCACATGAAATAATTATAAAATTTGTTCCAAATCATACAGCTTTCTTATAGATGAGTTGTTACGCCTGAAAAAGCAGTCTGTCTACATATAATACACTGTGGAAAGATAAACACTGCATTACCCTTTGGCTTCTTACTTGTTCATAAAGTAATGGAGTCCCATTTGTCACAGGTTTTTGGTTGCAGTACTTCCTAATCTTAGCACCAGAAGTTAGGTAAGATGATAAGGCTGAATAGATATGTTTACAGATGGTCTCTCAAGTGTCCATTATACTGTTAGCCTTTAGCAAGCAGCGCTTGAACCTCTTTGTCACTACACTCAGTATTTTTTAATAGATTTCTGGTCAGAGGAATGTGGCAAGGGAAACAGCATGGCAAAGTGCTGGCAAAATTTATCCAGAGCATGTCCATTGATTATTACTGTTTGCCTTTTTACTTCCTGTTTTTTTTGTTGCTCACCTGGGTGACTTTTTTACTTGCACAATATTTCTTAAAAATGCAGTATGTTTTCCTGGAGGAAAAACATGAGTCTTAAGGTCAGATTAATCAAATATATTATATATATCAATAGCACAAGTACAGAGCTGAATGGAAATAAGTATTTTGGTATATGTATTTTTAATATGCTAGTCCAGTGTTATGGTTGTTATGGGCAAAAGGTAATACACTATACATATACAACTGAAAACTTATTATCTAACTAAAGTTTTAGGAGCCAAATAGTAGAAATTAATATAGAAAATTATCATTAAAATACGGTTAAAATTGTTATACATAAACTTCCTTATACTTCTGTCTTTTCAACAGTATTATGTCTACCCTTCCGATGTCCCTCTGTGTCCTACAATTAGAAGTCTCCTCATAAGAACAAGTGGTAGTTGTGATGAGTCATCAGCAGCCTAAGGACTTTACTATGAGGATTTTAATGTTCCGAGTGAGGACTTCTCTCTCCTAGTCTTCAGTTGCTTGGGTTTATTTTTTATAACTTATTAACTGTTCTTTCCCTCTGCCTTCTCCCAGCCAAGTATGGGCATGGCCCCACAACCTCTCCTATGCTCAGCCCCCCAGGGGCTCTTGTTTGCCAGGCAGCAACCCCCTGGCTTTGCCAGACCCTTCCCATGGAGGCACTGGCTGAGCCCAGCTCAGGCAGGGGAGGCAGCAAGCTCTTGGCCCCAAGGCAGGCACTGGAACCAGCTCAGCCCAGCTGCAGCCAAGGGGAGCTAAGGCCAGCCCTGAGACCTCTGCTCACAGCTCAGCTCAGAACCTTTCATTAATTTTTAGAGACAACCCAGTCTTGTGATCTTCATGATGCTGATGGATTCCTCTTTTCCTCCTTTCCCTTGTGTGAGAGCGGTGACTACCCCCAAGTTAGCTGAGCAAGTATTGAAAAAGATGTGTGCATATATGTGCACATATGCACAATACACAAGACACACACAAGCTGGGCACACAGATCAACACAGAGCAGCACCAGCATCATCATACGCTAAACTCTCATACACACCACCTGCCCCTGCTGTCTGGCTGATCAGGTTGGATATCTACTGGCAGAGTGTGTAGACACACAAATAATATTGGTCTTTCCAGACAGACTTTTTTTTTTTCAGGGTCTGCCCCTCAGACATGCACCCTCCCCCCCCCCCCACCCCCTTTTTTTTCCCAACAGCATGGATATTTTACTTTCAAGGAAATTTATTTTGAAACCTAAATTAAGAATGTAAGAATGCCTTGTTTCCTTCATCATTTTTATTGTGAGACTGCATTCCTTTGCATTCTCTACAGATCTAATTTTCTTATAGATCATGATGAGCATATTACAGCACAGGCAGCGAAGTCTGAATCTTTTATGAAACCAAAAACAAAAAAGCATCATGTAATAACTGAATGATGCTTTCCTTCAGATAAGGGGACACAGAATACACTTTCTCTTCTTATGAATCTTGTATTCCCTATACAATCCAACTTGGATAGAATCAAAAAGAGGAAGACTGCATGGTGAAGGGTGCAGCATAAAGTATGCTGACAGCTTCTTTTCGCTGAGGTTTCCCAAACATAATCCAGATTTCTTTATGTCATCCTTTGACACTGACACCATCCTCTGAAAGGTGCAGGTCTACCTTTGCATTTCTTTTGGGGAAAAAGAAAGATAAATACCAGGCAGGACTGGACAAGAAGCAGAGGTCTGTTGTTAGCACTTAGCACCATATCATTGCCATACAAAAGAAAGTGCAATATAGGTAGCAATGTCTGGGTGCAGCAGGATATAATTAACATCAGGGATGTACTTAAATCAATAGAAAATTACTCACAGAATCACTGAATCATGGAACAAGTTAGGTAGGATAGTATTTCTAGGAGTCATCTGATCCAACTTCCTTCTCAGAACAGCTTGAAAATAAAATCTATCTTCAATGTTAAATCAGGTTTTTCAGAGGCTTATTCAGTCAGATTTTGTGTTTTTCCAGGACTGAAGTTTCTTCAGCTCCTCTTGAAAACTTGTTCCAGTGCTTGACTATCCTTGTAGTAAAGTTTGCTTTCTTCACGTATAATTCAAATTTCCCTTCCAAAAACTTGTATCTGTTGCCTTTTATGTTTTCACTGTTCATCTCCAGAAAGAGTCAGACTTCATTGTCTCCCTAATTTCCTCTTAGGTAGTTGAAGGCAGTAACAAAATCCACATAGCTTTTGCTTCTTCAGACTGAACAACCTTCCTTTTACATATAATGCAGCCCACCACACCTGTGACCCTTTGCTGGACTTGCTGTAATATATCACTTACTCTCATGTGCCATGGTGCCTAAAACTGCATCCATTCTCTACAGACAGTCTCATAAGTACCAAAGGAGGTTCAGACTAGATATCAGGAAAAAAAAAAAAAAAAAAAATGCTTTACTGTGAGGGTGGTCAAATGCTGGAACAGGTCTTCCTAGAGGTGGTTGATGCCTCATGCCTGTCAGTGTTCAAGTGTTCATTTGGAAATGCTTAGACAAAGCAAGGTGATCAGCTCTGGGGCAGACATGTTCCCTACATCACGGCCACTCAAGGCTGCTGAGTGAGCCACCACACCAGGCAGCCCTCGTGAGGGCAGCTGATGATGCGTGAGTGGAGCCAGGAGCATCCCTTCTCTGTTGTACAAAGGTAGCCCATGGGAGTACAGAGTATCCCTCCCCACTCAGGAGACTGGCTCACCTATTGGCTGCCTCCTAGGCAGCAAATACAGACATGGTCTCCACCAGGCAGAAAGCTTTTGCCAAAAAGACTGTGGCAACCCAGACCAACTGCCTGCCCCAAAATGCAGCTGTTCAGGACTCTGGTTGTTTGACATTGCAGGCAAGCCCTAACCCCCACCCCCACCCCCACCCCCCCACCTACCTCTCCTCCCCCGATGCCTTTACACAATAGGTTTGAGGCTCTGGAGCTCAAGGGACAGGGTGGTGAGGATTTGGGTGAAAGTCCACCCAGAAGGTTGTATAGGGCAAGGAAATCGACTCCATGCCTCAAAACTTCCTCCACAAGGAAGGAAAGTAGGGTAATTGTTACAGGCGACTCCCTTCTGAGGGGAACAGAGGGTCCCATATGTCAGCCAGACCCTATCTTTAGGGAAGTCTGTTGCCTCCCTGAGGCCCAGATCAGGGACATTGCTAGGAAACTTCATGTCCTGGTTTGCCCCTCCAATTATTATCGCTTACTGATAATTCATGCTGGCAGTGATGAAATCACTGAAAGAAGCCTGCAGGTTATCAAAAGGGACTTCAGAGGATTGGGGTGGTTAGTGGATGGACTGGGAGCATGTGGTGTTTTCCTCTATCCATTCAGTGGCGGGGAAGGATACTGAGAGGACCTTGAAAGCCCAGCTGATAAATACATGGCGGAGAGGCTGGTGACATCTCTAGAATTTGGGGGGGCGAGGGGGGAGTTGATCATGGGGAGGTTTACTAGGCACCTGGCCTGATGGCTGCAAGTGGGTTCCACCTGTCTCAAAGGGGGAAATGGCTGGCCCAGGAGCTGGCAGGGCTCATTGCGAAGGCTTTAAACTAGCTACGAAGAAGGACGGGGTGAAATGAGGCTCAACAGAGATGAGCCAGTGGGAGCAATGCCAGGGCTGGGGATGAGGGCAGTGGTGCAAATGAAATGCACCTACACTAATACACGCAGCATGGGCAACAAAGAGGAGGAGCTAGAAGCCATTGTGCAGCAGGCAAGCTATGACCTAGTCGCCATCACTGAAACATGGTAGGACCACTCCCATGACTGGAACGCTGCAATGAATGGCTATAAGCTTTTTAGAAGGGACAAGCAACAAAGCAGAGGTAATGGAAAGGCTCTCTACATTAGAGAGTGTTTCAGTGTTGTTGAGTTTGGGGTTGTTAATGATAAGATAGAATCCCTATGATTAAGGAACAGGGGGAAGGCCAACAAGGCAGGAATCTTGGTGGGGGTCTGTTATAGACTGCCAAACCATGATGAAGAGACGGATGTGGCATTCTACAAGCTGCTGCAGAAGTTACGCAATTGCTAGCATTTGTTCTCATGGAGGACTTCAACTTCTCAGACATCTGCTGGAAATACAATACATCCCTGAGTAAGCAGTCTAGGAGGTTCCTGAAGTGTGTGGAAGACAGCTTCCTGACTCAGATGGTTAGTGAGCCTACCAGAAGGGGTGCCCTGCTAGACTTGCTGTTCAGAAACAGAGAAGGACTGGTGGGAGATGTGGTGGCTGGGAGCTGTCTTGGGTAGAGTGACCATGAAATAATAGAGTTCTCTATTCTTGGTGAAGTCAGGAGGGGTGTCAGTAAAACTGCTACCTTGGACTTCCATAGGGCAAACTTTGAGCTGTTCAGGAAGCTGAACAGGATCCCTTGGGAGTCAGTCCTGAAGGGCAGAATTGTCCAGGAAGGCTGGATGCTCCTCAAGAAGGAAGTCTTAAAGGAGCAGGAGCAGGGTGTCCCCATGTGCTGTAAAATGAGCCAGAGAGGAAGAAGACTGGTGAGGCTGAACAGGGAACTTTTGCTGAGTCTCAGGGAGAAAGAGAGTTTATGTCTGGTCGAAGAAGGGATAGGAAACTCAAGGAGAGTACGGGGAAGCTGCTAGCATATGAGGAGAGAAAATCAGAAAGGGTAAAGCCCAGCACAAGCTCAACATGGTGTCCTGGTTTCAGTTAGGACAGAGTTAATTTTCCTCCTAGTAGCTTGTAGGGTGCTATGTTTTGGATTAGGATGAGAAGAGTGCTGATAACATGCTGATGTTTTAATTGCTGCAAAGCAATGCTTACACTAAGCCAAGGACTTTTCAGCTTCTCGCTCTGTCCTGCCAGCAGGCAGGCTGGGGGTACAGCAAGAGCTGGGAGGGGACAGACCCAGGACAGCTGACCCAAACTGGCCAAAGGGGTATTCCATACCATCTGACGTCATGCTGAACAATAGATAGGGGTGGCTAGCCAGGGTGGGGGGGGCGGCTGCTCGGGGTAGGGCTGGGCATCGGTCAGCAGGTGGTGAGCAATTACATTGCGCATCACTTGTTTTGTACATACTATTATTATTATTATTATTTTCTATCTTAATAAACTGTCTTTATCTCAACTCACAGGCTTCACTTTCCCGTTTCTCTCCCCCATCCCAGAGAGGGAGGGGGGAGGGTGAGCGAACGGCTGTGTGGTGTTTAGCTGCCAGCCGTGTTAAACCACAACACATGGCCACTATGGTAAAAGATAACAAAAAATGTTTTTACAAATATATTAATGGTAAGAGAAGGGCCAAGGAAAATCTCCATCCTTAATGGGATGCAGGGGGGAGACATGACTACTGAGGACAAGGAAAAGGTTGAGGTTCTCAATTCCTTCTTTACACATGTGTTTATGTCAGACCACTTATCCTCAGGCTATCGTCCCAACCTGGAAATCTGGGACAGGGAGCAGAATAATCAACCCTCCCCTCACCACCTCAGTTCAGGTGGAAACAGTTAAAGACCTGCTGCTCCACCTCAACTGTCACAAGTACATGGGGCCAGATGGGATCAGCCCGAGGGTGCTGAGGGAGCTGTTGAATGTGATTGCTGAGCTGCTTTTCATATCTATCAGTGGTCACGGTCATCCAGAGAGGTCCTGGATGACTGGAGACTTTATAATGTTTCACACATCTATAAGAGGGGTCTTAAGGAGGACCTGGGGAACTACAGGCCTGTCAGGCTGACCTTGGTGCCAGGAAAGGTGACAAAACAGGTCATCTTGAATGCAATCACTCAACATATGCGGGATCAGGCCCAGTCGGCATGGGTTCATGAAAGGCAAGTCCCGCCTGACAAATCTCATCTCCTTCTATGACCAGGTGACCTGCCTGCTGGAGGGGACGGCTGTTGACATAGTGTACCTAGACTTCAGCAAGGCCTTTGCCATGGTTTCCCAAAGTATTCTCCTGGAGAATCTGGCAGCCCATGGCTTGGACAAGTACACTCTTAGCTGGGTAAAAAACGTGCTGGACGGCTGGGCCCAGAACGTGGTGGTGAACAGAGTGAAATCCATCTGATGACCAGTCACCAATGATGGTCTCCAGGGATCAGTGTAAGAGCCCATCATCTTTAATATCTTTATTGATGATTTGGATGAGGGAATCGAGTGCACCCTCAGTAAGTCTGCAGATGACACCAAATGGGGAAAAGTGTCGATCTGCCAGAGGGTAGAAAAGCCCTGCAGAGGGACCTGGACAGGTTGGATCGATGGGCAGAGGGCAATGGGATGAGGTTCAACATGGCTAAGTGCTGGGTCCTGCAGCTTAGTCACAACAACCCCATGGAGCACTACAGGTTTGGAGCAGAGTGGCTGGAAAGCTGTACTGACGAAAAGGATCTGGGGGTGTTTGTTGTTGCTCACCTGAACAAGAGCCGGCAGTGTGCCCAGGTGGACAAGAAGGACAATGGCATCATGGCTTGTATCGGGTATAGTGTAGCCAGCAGGACCAGGGAGGTGGCTGTCCCCTTGTACTCTGATCTGGCGAGGCCACACCTCGAGTACTGTGTTCAGTTTTGGACCCCTCACTGCAAGAAGGACATTGAGGCCCTGGAGCATGTCCAGAGAAGAGCTACGAAGCTGGTGAAGGGCCTGGAACACAAGTCCTATGAGGAGCGGCTGAGGGAACTGGGGTTGCTTAGTCTGGAGAAGAGGAGGCTCGAGGGAGACCTTATTGCTCTCTACAACTACCTGAAAGGAAGATGTGGGGAGCTGGGGGCTGGCCTCTTCTCTCAGATAATTAATGATAGGACTAGAGCGAATGGCCTGAAATTGCACCATGGGAAGTTCAGGTTGGAAACTAGGAGACATTTCTTCTCAGAAGGAGTAGTCAGGCATTGAAATGGGTTGCCCAGATAAGTGGTGGAGTCACCGTGCTTGAGGGTGTTTAAGGAAATGTTGGATGTGGTACTTGGGGATGTGGTTTAGTGAGTGATATTTGTGATAGGGGAACTTTTTAAACAGATGATCTTGGAGGTCTTTCCAACCTCTATCATTCTATGATCTTTCTAGGTCCCATTCAACTGAACTGCTCTATTTCAATTAGAAATAATAATTTCCCTCAAACTCTAGACTACATTCCTACCAATGCAGCTTAAAATTATAAACTTCAAACATGATTTATTAAAGCAGAAATAAAGCACATCTGAATATTTTTACTTTCCAAAGTGACAAATCTTTTAAGAACAGCTTGTCTTATCCCTTTTATATTTATTCAAACTGAGGAAAAAATTCTTTATGCAAAAACAAAACAGGAGAAAACAAAACAAAACAAAAACAAAAAAAAAACACCTTCAGACCTTCAGACAAATTGTTCTTTGAGGTATCTCTTCTAAATTTTAGACAATATTCACTTTGTCCTTTAAACGGTGTCAAGAGGTTTTGATCAATCTGCATCTCTAACATCTAACATTCTTTTTTTTTTCTTTTTTTTTTATCAGTTGTTATATATTAAACTTTAAATTAAAATTAAATAGTGAAAAAGTTTAAATAATAATAATAAAAAATTAAAAATCTTTTTTTTTTTTTTTTTTTTTTTTGCTGCGCTTTAGTATTCTATTAATAGGTGTACACACAGTACACCTATTAGGTGTACGAATTTTACCTAGCAAATCTTTAATGCTGAAAAGGGGCAGAACTGGTTTGGTTTTGTTCTGCTGGGGGGGTTGCTTTGTTTGTCTGAAAACTGAAAAAGGAGCTGCTGAGATCTGTAGACCAAGTTATTTGCATTACTAATACATTTATATTTGATGACATTGCATTGAGAGATGCTCATTTTCAAATATGTCATGTATGTAAAGGTAAATGTCAAGCAGTACTTATTAAGGAAAAACTTTACTCTTGAGAAGTAGTATGAATTTGAAAGGAAGAAAAACAAGATAAAGTGTAGCAGATGTGTCAGGAATGAAAAAATACTCTATTTGTACAGACACATGTAAGAAAAGACCTACATTTTGCATTTTATGACTGCTGTATAGGAAAGAAATTTGAATTTCTTCCAGTTGCTATCACAATTTATTGCCAGTCACTTTTTATATATAAAATGGAACTTCATCTAACTTATGAATAATTAATACACAAATAAAACATCTATAATAAATATTTAGTCAGTTCATATTGTTATAGACTCTGACAAGAAAATAGGTACCCATCCTATGTTTTATAATAATGAAACTTTGACACTGTTAGTCAGTTTATGCTACTTCTGTTTCTAATATGTTTTTTAACTTCTATTCATAGATGGAATCTCAAATAAAGTTTTTACATGTAATTATGTTTATTACATGTTAATTTAAAAGTTTCAAGATTAGGATTCTGATGTATGAAGTATTGCACAAATTCAAGCAGACATTCATTCTACACTTAAAAAGTAGGTATTTTTTCCCATATATTTTAATATCTAGTTAATATTCTTGGGGAATCACATCACAAAATTCAGTGTTTGATCGATCTAGTACTGATTGGAGAAGCATTATATGAGTATACAGTCTTGCATAACCTATTGCAAGAGACATGTTTAATATGAGATGTCACAGAGGTGCAAGTTGGTTGGTGATATATTTGGGAGAGTGCTACCTTAAAGCAGATATTGGCTTTCCCCAAGTGTTTTGTTCAGTACAGTTCAGATGTCAGAGGTACAACTATCATACTTAAATTACCTAAATTGGGTAGAATTATGAATCCCATAGAATTACTGGTACCAAAAATTGCATTTGGGAGTTGCTAAAGGTTACTGAGTGCACACCAACTTTATTTAAATAGATCTTAATATGACTTAAAGTTTACAGTATAAAGACAGAATGAAGAAAATGAGAAAACTGAGCTGATAGTATTTGATCCAAGTCTCCAGGTCTCCCTGGAGCCTTCTCTAGACTGAACAATCCCAACTCTCTCAGCCTGTCTTCCTGTTGAAATGCTCCAGCCCCTTGATCATCTTTTGGCCTTTCTCTGGACTCATGTCCAGAGAAAGGCCAATATCTTGTCCATATCTTTCTTGTGCTGGGGCCTCTAGAGCTGAACATAGTACTCTAGGTGGGGTCTCACAAGACCAGAGTAGAGAGGGAGATTCATCTCCCTTGACCTGCTAGCCACACTTCTTTTAATGCAGTCCAAGATATGCTTGACTTTCTGGGCTGGAAGCACACATTGTCAGCTCATATTGTTTTTCATCCCCCAAAGAACTTACGTTATATGCCAGGGCATAGTGTCTGCAGCTCAGACCAGACATTTTGAACCAGATGGCATTTATTACTCATAGGGAAATATGTCCCGGCAGATTGAAACTACTTTGTTCACTTAACCCTGCCACCTTCACCCTACAATGAAAACTGGAATATGAGCAGGACCCAAAGAGGTGGCTTGGAATCTCAATCTGATCAAATGGTGATAAACAGAAGGGAAAAGGGGGAGCTTTTAATCCAGTTTCCCCTTACTTTGTATTGGCTTAGAGACAAGGTGCTTGAAAATAAAATATCAGAGAAATTATATGTTTTTTTGAAAATGAAATTGAGATGGATAAAATTACCATAATTATCTTCACTGACTTGATTATTTTATTTGACCAGATTATTTATTTATTTATTTATTGTCCTCACAAATCTAATTTGAAGGCTGTTTTATCAGCCTTGCAAGTCTAATAATTGGTAGGCTAGGTCCTAGAAACATCTGGACTACCACTATGGAGGGATTCATTTGATTAAATATGCTATATAAATACAAACATTTTACCCATCCATTATCATTGATGGAGACAAACAGTCACTCTCAAATCATGATTCATCTCATGGCTAAAGGTAAACATTTAAAATTTCCTAGGTGAACTGAATACTCATGTGCTTGCATATTCCAACTGGCTACAAAGAGAATAGACATCTAAAACCAGATGAAGGTGTTGGTGTAACAGATGGGTATCAGGATCTGTACTTGTTAATTCTTACAAGACAAACTCCTCTTTCTAATTCTGAAAATCCTTGGGCTGTCTCTATCCCTAAGGAATCCTGCTGGAAATTAAGTGGTTTTGAGATTGTTATCTGCAGATGAACTCTGATAAACCTCATACCCTTGAGGTAAAATATATTTAGTGGTAATGATTTCAGTAGCTTGCTGCATTTGTCCACAAATAATTCTGGCTTAAGATCAAAAGAAGTGGCATGTGTATACCTCAATGTGTCAGTGTCTTGGGTAAGTTAACCTTAGTTTAGCTAACCTTAATCTAGCATCTTCACTCTTGCAATAGCCTATACCTTTTCCTGGGCCAAGTCTAGTAAGACTATGTGAGATGGTTATAGTGAACCTGAAGTAGAAGTTAGCTTCCCCAGATATAAAGAACAATTAATTATTTATTTGAGAATTCATGGAAAAATGCATCCTTAAGAAACGGGTTCAATCAAGTATAAAAAGCATTACCTTATAGCATTTTTAGATAGTTCTGTGATGTCTGACTAAATATTTTAATTTTTATGTAATTATTCCAGACATTTACTCATTAATACACAGTCCAAATCATTTGATACTGGTTTTAGAGATGATGAGGGAGAGTGGTATATTGATTAAATATTAGGACTTAATTGCATGGTTTAATAAAAAATATTACAAGATGGGCAAATGGAGATAGTTCTTTTCCAGGAAAGAGCATTAAGCAATGTATTTAGCATATCCTTGCAGTTTGATAATAGGAGACTTGATAATCAGCAATACCAGTTAAGTATCCTTGGATATAATATTTCTGTCCTATTTCAAGTGCAATGATAGTTGGCCTCTGTTATCTTCAGTATATATTAGAGTTTTGTATGCAACAGTTTCCTAAGGAGGAAAAAGAAATAGTAAATCACTGTCATTTAAATTCACCTGTTTCAGATTTTTCTTGTTTTGTTGGATCTTAATATTTTTACCAGCTGTACATAGCAAAGGTACCTTACTTAGAGATTATTTCTTCCTTTTTTACTGGATGAAGATGAAATAGATGCTGTTCAAGTCAATAACCTAATGCCTGAACTGTTAAAAAAAAAGTTATCAAAAAGTAAAAGTATTTTTTCTTTGAATCAATCTCAGAATAATCTTTGCATTAATAGTCTAGCCCAAGGTGTGATAACTGAATACCGGGGGGGTGGGCATGATTCCTGTCCTGGAAGAGCCACACCTTTCAGTTCACTCCTTTCAAAACTGAAAGGCTGAAGCTTGGTGGTTTAGCTAGGGTTGAAATAGCTTCCAGATACCATGGCTCCTAGTGAAATCAAAACTGATAAAAACAAATGTTCTGGTATTAAGAACAGTCTATACACAACTGAATGATTAATAAATAAAAAAATAAATACAATAGCATTTAATTAATTATTCTACTGTGAGATGTTATGTATTGATATGGTAGGTTGCCTAGGAATGTAGTGAAGTATAGTAGCAAGCCAAAAGAAGCTGTTATCTTCTACTCAGCACTAGTGAGACGTAAGTGAAGTGTTACATCCTGTGCAAGGCTCCCCAGTATGACAGAGACGTTGGCTTGCTGGAGCAAGTCCAGTCCAAGACAATAATGAAAAGAAAAAAAAATAATAAAAAATACATAACTGATATGAGGAAGGTCAAACACAGGGACAAGTTGTCCAGAAAGTCTGTATGCATAACTGGAGATATTAAAAACCTTTTTGGACACAGCACTGAGTAACCAGCTCTAACTGTTGCTGATCTGAGCAGGGGGACAAAACTAAATGATCTCCAGGAGTCCCTGACAATCTCGTTCATTCTGTGATTCCGTGAATTTTAAGCAACCTCCCAGAGATGTTGGTAACCATTAAAAAGCAATCAAATTCCTAAAAAAAACTCTATGTATCTTGTTAGTGAAGAATGCTTTATAACTTTAAAGCAACAAAGAAAATTAAACAATATATAAGCAGGGAGGAACAGTTTTGGGCAACCGAACATGCAAAGAAACATTTCTAAGATCTTGAATCTTATCTAATAAATATATTCCAAAAGAAGATAAAAAATGTTTCAGGTTACTTTCATGATAGAGTAGGTTAAAAGAGCCTTATCAAAAGGGAATTTGTTTTGAAAATATAATATAGGAGAGAGGGCACGCTAGAACACTGAGTAATAACTTTCATCCTAAATGAAGGCATTCATTTGACAGAGAACCCTCACAATTGTCAACCACTATGCTGGCTTGCAATATTGAAATAGGATTTCTGTTTATTACCAAGAAATGTATCTGAGTAACAAGTCATTCAGTTCTTCTGGAGATTTCCTAAATGATTGCAAATGAAACTCCTAAAACTTCTAAAATAATATATACAACCATAGTATACAAACAGGGATACAGTAGAAAAAAAGGATACTAAAGTCAGGGCTGATACTCATTGCAGCTACAGACAAGACTATGCATATATACATTCTGAAAACTTGGTTTTGGTTTTGATGCAAACTCATATTCATTCCTTTCCCCATTTTTCTGCAGAAAGGCATCTTTTAATTAGGAATTTGTATAGAAGACTAAATCTAAGACATTTAATTTTTAAAAAATAATAATTTGATTTAAAATATAAAAGTTCAGACTACCTTCTTTTATTAAAATACAGAACTGCTGGAAACGGATGCTGTTGGATAAAAAAAATGCAAGCTACAGGTAAAAAAAAAACAAAGGTTGAATGTATATTCATTTCCATGTATTTTTAAGGCATATAAATAAAGTGCATATAATATGGTTAATCTAAAACCCAAAGTCTCTTTTTCTGGGTTTAACATACATAAAAATTTAAAATAGAGATCAGCATTAAAGAAGTCCAAATTTTAAATTAAACTTCAAACTTATATTAAATTAAAAAAGATATAATTAATGAAATTAATTTTCAACTTTTCTAAACACAATCATAAAATACTGTTTAGATATGATCATAAAATAAGCTATTGTAGTTATGTATAAAAACTACTGAATAGGAGAATTAGATCAGATTCTGTCAAGGAAGATTTCAGGTGCTTTTCCAGCCATATGTGATAATGAGTTATAAAATAATATGGACAAAGATACAGTGTAGAGGGTTCAGGGGTCTATGAGATCTGATTAATTTTCAAGAACCACCTTTTAAAAGTGCAGACAATCCCATTGTGTCTCAAGTGTAGCAAGCAGGACAGTAGACTGGCCTGGCTGAACTGGAAAAACGTACTGGAACTAGGGAAAAAGAAAATAGAAACAAAGTCTGGTTTCATAGAGAATACAGAGCTGCATTTCAAATCTGCAAGCAGAAATCAAGAAAAGTCAAAGATCAATTTGAGATGACATTGGGCAGTATAGTGTCAGACAACAACAACAACAACAAAAGATTTTTAAGCATCTTAAGAGCAAGAGGAGGTCTAATGGGAAAACATGGAAAACATTGGACTGGAAAAAAAAAAGGTAAAGGTAGGTTTTTTTTTTGTTGTTGTTGTTTTTTTTTTTTTTTTTTTTTGTCTCAGTTTTTAATATTAATGATAGATCCTGAGCTGACTGGTCCTCTGAGTTGGATGACCACAACTGGGAGAACAGTGGCTTTCCATCTGTGGTCAAGGAAATTGTAAGAGAAAAGTTGTATCAGCTGAATGTTTAAACCATAGAATCATGGAATGGTTTGGGTTGGAAGGGACCTTAAAGATCATCTAGTTCCTACACCCCTGCCATGGGCAGGGACACCTTCCACTAGACCAGGTTGCTCAAAGCCCCATCCAACTCGGCCTTCAATACTTCCAGGGATGGGACATCCCCAACTTCTCTGTGCAACCTGTTCCAGTTCTCCAACACCCTTAAATAATTTCTTCATAATATATAAACTAAATCTCCTGTCTTTTAGTTCAAAAGCTGTTACCCCTTGTCCTACCACTACACTCTCTGACAAAGAGTCCTTCTCTTGGTTTCTTGTAGGCCCCCTTTAGGTATTGAACGGTTGTTAAAAGTCTCCCTGGAGCCTTCTCTTCTCCAGGTTGAACAACCCCAACACTCTCAGCCTGATAAAAGGCCTGGAAGACATGTCCTGTGAGGAAAGGCTGAGGACATCTCTAATTGTCTAGTCTGCAGAAAAGAAGGCTAAGAGGTGATCTCATCACTCTCTTCAACTTCCTGAAGAGGGGAAGTGAAGTGGGAGATGCCTGACTTTTCTCCCTGGCAATTAATGACAGGACACATGGGAAAGACACACAGCTGCACCAGAGGAGGTTCATGATGGATATTAGGAAAAATTTCTTTACTGTGAGGGTGGTCAAACACTGGAACAGGCTTTCTGTCAAGATAGATGATGTCCCATGTCTGTCAGTGTTCAGGAAGCACTTGAATAATGCCCTCAATATTATGCTTTAACTTTTGGTTAGCCTTAAAGAGGTCAGGCAGTTGGATTAGATGATCTTTCTAAGTCCCTTCCAACTGAACTACTCCCATTCCATTCCATTCCATTCTATTCCATTCCATGCCATGCCATGCCATGCCATGCCATTCCGTTTTATTATATTCTAAATAAAATAGTAATTCCTTTGTTAAATAGTGTAACAGCAGCTGGACAGTCAGACAACACAAATGAAGATCTGAATCAGCTGCAGAACTTTTTTTTTTTTCTTTTTTTTTTTTTTTTTTTTTTTCTCAGTGGAGATGAAATAAGTAAAATAGTGGGAAAAGTAGATAACAAGAATTGAGATTCATACACCACACTTACCTAACCCCTCAGCTGTGAAAGAACAGACTTAAACTCTACCACAGTGTAAATGAGTTTGAAATTGTAATCCAACTATGTGGATATTTTTGATTTATACTAAACTTAAAAAAAAAAAAAAAAAACTGAAGAAAAAACAGGAGTTGCAAGGGTCAGGAGTAAGTTAAGGTAATCACCAACTTTCCAAGGATGGAAGATTTTTATAAGAAAATTCTAACCAAAACATGGAAATATTTTCCAGCATATTTTCCAGAATGGGTTAAAGATTAATCTCTATGATACAAGCAGTGTATAATGCACATCATACACCAACTACAGACTTTGTAGAACTATGTGTTACGTATGTAGAAAAGAATTAATTTGAAGGCTGTCATATTTTGCCTGCAGGTGACCACAACTCTGAAAGTAGAACGAAAAATTTTACATTACTAAATTGTTCTATGACAAGACAGATGAATTGCTTCATCTTCCTTTCTTCCAAATTTATCTTCAGTATGTAACAAAAGATTGTCTTTTGTTGTTTCAAGAAAATATTAAACTATTAAATAGTGCTTAAATGAATTAATTAATTAGTCAAATGCCCCAGCATTGTCTTAGCTATTTTTTGCAGGGATACCCTCCTACCAAATCTTCCCCGCCAGCATAAAAAAGGATAATATTACTTCAAAAATGTAAAAAACTTTTATATTGCACATATGGTCAGAGCACTGGTATTTTATATGGTGAGTCCATTAGCTTAATCCATTTCTTTCTAAAACACATTGCATGTACTAGTGTTATAGAGTCAAATAGAACAGATATGTAGTAAGTTCATTGTAGATGAACTACATGTAGATGAATAAATTTACTTACAAATACATAATAAGCACTTAAATTGTTACTACTTACCATGTCCCTGACAGTATGTATGCCTATGTACAGAAAGCAAAAATGATAAAAATCAGCAGCAAGGAATTTGAGGATTGTCAGGTATTATCTGTTGGTGTTACTCCTCTCCAGCCCTCCCCACCCACCCACCCACCCCTAGTTATTAACAACTAGCAATTTAGTATTATTATTTCTTTTGTTTATTTGTTTGTTTATTAATAATCAGTATTCTAGTTTTTTATTTATTTTTATTTTCATAGGTAACCTTCTGCAAACTTCTACCAGAAAACCATTTAAATATTTTTCTAAGATTTTGCAGGATTTCATTGTGCTTCTTGAGTAGTCACTGAACACATTGTAAAGTGGAACCTAGGTATTAGCAAGGTAGAAAAAACTCTTAATCTGAAGACAAAAGTCGTCTATAAGCAACAGGAAATTCAAGCAAGTTCAATGTATTTACTTATATATGGACTTAAAATAGACTGACCCATTTGAGAACATCCGTGTCATCTATACACCTGGAGAAAATTTTGAGGCCAAGAGTTGTGTTTTTAACAGAGAAGCAAGGTGGAGCTAAAATTCGGTGTTCTATTCTGAGTTTAACATCATAATATCATAAATGAACCCATAGACACATGACTCCACTGTCTACCTCCACAGAACAGAAAGCACATGATGTAGATGCTTTTCTGCATCTGAAGAGCAAATTCCACATATAACAGCAAGTGAATTGATGTGTCAGAGAAACTGAGGATGTACAATATATTCAGAAGAGCTCCAGATAATATAATTAGCTATTAAATCATCTATTTAGTCTACAAAGTGAAAAGAAGTCATTAATTTCCTTCTACTATTCTTCCAAGGAATATTTTCACTTTTGTTTTTATTTCTCTTTTAAAAGGCATGACATGGACCCAGCAAAACCATCAAAAAAGTCAACAATGATACTTATACTATCATATGCAATTGTGACACCCGTAACGATAATGAAAATGCTTCCATTAGTACCAAGTGAGTAAGGATGTCCCCATTAAGTAACTTGTCATCTTATCCCATAAATAAATTATCCATTCGCTCATCATATGTGTATCTTTTTTTTTATTATAAAAAAGTTTAGTGCTTATTGATTTATATATTGCCAAAAATTACTTACTATTTACTTAGATATTTTACTAAGTAAAATTAAGTTATTCTGTTGTGCTATGTAGTCACTTAACAACAACAACAACAAAAAAGCAAACTTTTTCTCTGTAGTGTTGCAGTGTGAGTAAATATCTAGAAATGTTTCTGAAATTGAGTGTTTTCTATACTCAGATCCAGTTACAAAGTCTCATTATATTCTAAATATGGAAATCATTATTTACACTCAGGGCCTCCTTTGGTGAGTGCTATTGATTCAAACAATTGGACTGGAGACAAGAATTAGGCACTCCTAAGAGAGGGCCTACAGCAGTTTTCTGATATGGTAATAAACACAACTTTGAAAATGTTTCTGTGGAGCAATATATAATTTCTGTTTTCCTCGAAGTCTTTCTGAGAAAAGTATAATTCTTAATCTATAGCCTATACGTAGTACTATTCTGTAAGAGAATATTTGCTAACAAATGTTTATACTCTGTGACATATTTGGAATGGAAATACAGTTAAAAATTCAGCATCTCTGAGTAACTATGATTTTTTTCTCACAAACAGCAATACTAACACTCTATAGAAAATAAAAATCTACATCTCTTGTTAATTGCTAGCATTATAATGGAAGAGAGGTAGGGAAAAAAAATATATCTTTATGATGTGGAAATTTTATATCTTTATGTATCATTTTCCATCTAGTCTGGACTTCACACACAGCCAATCATTTTTATGTAAAAGTTGTGTGTACTGTATGACAAAATAGTGAAAGATCAAAGAGACCAATTGATCAATTTTAGTCTGATTTTATGCAGGAAATGTTGTGGAACAGCACCATCTGCAGGTGTACTATCATAAATTTAATGTTCTTGGTGTAGTTCGAGTTCATTAATGTCATCTGGTTTATTTTTAGTACAGATTTGCTGTTTGCTTTTGAACAAAATCCAACAGCAACTGAGGTATGTTTTTTCGTTGTTGTTTTTTTTTCCTTTCTTTTTTTTGTTTTCAATAGATAAAGTGCTGATCATAATAGAAAATTAAAAATAATATAGAAACACGTATCTTTTTTTCTGTTTTTGGCAAAATTTTTGTTTGAAATACCTCATTTTTTTTTTTTTTTCAACAAGCCTTTTGTTTGAAAGACCTCTCTTGCTGGAAAATCCTTTTGTTTCTAAGAACTGAACAAACCAACCTGTTTTGTTACATGTTCAGTATAACAATTTCTTATACAATTATACAATATATTTTTTTTCTGTGTTTCAAATATATATGTATTATTTGTTAAATGTTATTTGTTAAATTTGTTAAATTCAATCATAGTTCTGAGACCAAGCAGAAAAGAATAAACAAGTCAGTATGATGCTGTATGACATCCTTGGGAATAGGTGTTATATTGCATTAAACTGCTTCATAATGTATCATTGAAAAGTAGCATTGTTTCATTAACAAATAAGTAAATAAATAAATGACATTCATGTGATACTCCCAACAGAGAGCTTGCTATTTTTATAGAAACGATTTTGCCTCACTTTCCTCCACCTTCACACTCTCCAGCCTGTTGTAGCTGTTTAGAGTAAAAATATAGCAATACAGTGTACTTTGAAAATGGGTCAAATTAATATGATGTAAGTTTTAAAGAGGAATTGAATGGATTATGCCATCCATTTATGCCAATGTTCATGCATATTTACATTTTTAAGGAACTCTGGCCACTAATTTGGTGCAACAGAGTTTAGGTAGCAGTAATAGAACCTGAATACAGGCTTGGGGGAGAGTGGCTGGAAAGCTGTACTGACGAAAAGATGTTAACTGATGCTCACCAGAACATGAGCCAGCAGTGTGCCCAGGTGGCACAGAAGGCTAATGGCATCCTGGCTTGTATCAGGAACAGTATAGCCGGCAGGACCATGGAGGTGATTGTCCCCTTGTACTCTGCTCTTGTGAGGCTGCAACTTGAGTTCTGTGTTCAGTTTTGGACCCCTCAGTACCTGAAGGAGGAGTCAGGCATTGAAGTGGGTTCCCCAGGGAAGTGGTGGCATCACCATCCCTGGGGGTGTTTAAGGAAAGGTTGGATGTGGAGCTTAGGGACATGGATTAGTGGGTGACATTGGTAGTGGGGGGATGGTTGGACCAGGTGATCTTGAAGGGCTTTTCCAACCCTAACAATTCAATGATTCTTTGATTCCATATCTGTTCAAATGATGCAAATAATTATTTCTGTAATTGTTATAATGTAGAGCTTTCCATGTCAGTACAAAGCCTTCCAGAAAATATACAATAATGTCCCTAAATCCAATTTTGGTGTACCTACACATTCTACACATAGATTTTAACTCCACAACCTTCTGAGCTAGTCATCATGTACTACATAAAGAAAGAATAGAAATTGAAAAGCAAACAAACAAAAACAAAAACAAACAAACAAACAAACAAAAAACCTTTCATACTCATATATGTTATTTCTTGAGTTTAATACAATGCAGGGCTCATCCAGTCCCTAACAAAACACAGAGGAAGCAATGCAGCACTGACACCCTGAAATAACACCTAAGGGCTTTAATCCTTCATTGCTCTTTGTTTACATCTTTGTAAACCAAATGCAAAGCAAGGGTAAAGATATCAAAATATCAATGTTTTACAGCTATGTTCTCATTTTTGTAGTTTATACTTCAGAGAAGTAACATTTTGACTATTCTTTACTGAATGCCTAGTTTTTTTCTAAAAAAAAAAAAAAAAAAAAAAAAGTAAATAAAAACCAGCTCAGTTAATATAGACTGCTTTTAGTGTTTGGAAATACAGAACTATTTTCCAATGTATTTGTGTAAGACTTTAAAATCAAACAGACAAACAAAAAACACTGCCAAGAACATGTGTGGACTGGAGACTGAGGCAGCTGGACATTTCTCAAGGAAGCTGATTTCTGCTGGAAGGTAAGACCCATTAAAATGGAAACTATGGCTATGGAAAAATACATAGGATGGGATGAAGTTCAACTGGGAAAACACATTACTCTTGTTGTTCCTAATCTGTATTTCTGCAGTTGAGGGGAATAAAGCATATCTTTCTTCCTCTACCAACTTTCTACATGTGTCTCATTTCCCTTTTTTCATCTTAACCTTTTTTAGCATAATTTTCTACCATCCATCATTCTACCCACCATACTGCTTGTTTTAATATTGAAAGAAAAAAAAAAAAAAAAAGAGAGAGAAAAAGAGAAATAATAAATCTGGCAGGCACATAGACACAAAAAAAGGGAAGCAGAATAGTTTGGAAATGCTGTAATTAAAGAGAAATGGATTCAGAGACTGAGGGAAAGACTAAACAGTTCAATACATTCAAGGTTCTTTCATGACTAAGTTGGTCCAGGAATTAAAACATTTTTTTTTTTTCTGTAACCTGTGTCAACATCTAGCTGATTATGCCTTGAGTGTCCATGTACATTGTGCAACACCTGAAATCAGGAAAAGATTAATAAGATGGAAAAACATATTTCTTTCCAGCCCTGCTACGAAATAAAACATAAAATGTGTATTTTATTTTATTTTATTTTATTTTATTTTATTCACTAGAACTGCCAACACATGGCCAATATGAGCAAGTTAGTGCCAGAGTTTCAAGGTTCAACGACCCATAAAACTTGGAAGTAGCTTGTATTTCTGAAGCTATTACATTTCAGTAGAATCTTTTTTTTTTTCTTTTTCTTTTTTTTTTTTTAATTATTGTAATTATTATTTTCTCATATACAGAGCAATTTATCTGAAAATACAAACCTAAAGTTATTATTACGTGACACTTTCAAACACTCCTGATAGAAACTCAAAAACGTTTCTCGTTTGTTTTGTGAGACGTGATTTCAATAAAACAGTTTATTTCACTTTTCTTGTGCATCATACCAAGTTCTCCTAGCATTTCTTATTTTCAAAATTAGAGAAATTAAATCACACAATCACAGAATCACAGAATAGTCTAGGTTGGAAGAGACCTCCAAGATCACCGAGTCCAACCTCTGACCTAACACTAACAAGTCCGCCACTAAACCATATCCCTAAGCTCTACATCTAAACGTCTTTTAAAGACCTCCAGGGATGGTGACTCAACCACTTCCC
>NC_048893.1:18469866-18470099 GCF_011077185.1 Oxyura jamaicensis
AAGCGAGCACAGGAAGGAAGGAAGGAAGGAAGGAAGGAAGGAAGGAAGGAAGGAAGGAAGGAAGGAAGGAAGGAAGGAAGGAAGGAAGGAAGGAAGGAAGGAAGGAAGGAAAGAAGGAAGGAAGGAAGGAAGGAAAGAAAAAGAAAAAGAAAGAAAGAAAGAAAGAAAGAAAGAAAGAAAGAAAAGAAAGAAAGAAAGAAAGAAAGAAAGAAAGAAAGAAAGAAAGAAAGAAA
>NC_048893.1:18470199-18525598 GCF_011077185.1 Oxyura jamaicensis
AAAGAAAGAAAGAAAGAAAGAAAGAAAGAAAGAAAGAAAGAAAAAGAAAAAGCAAGAAAAGGAAGAGAGAAAAGGAAGAGAGAAAGGACTAAATACTAAGGATAGGACTAAAAACAAGATAGGGCTAAAATTATCTGTCTAGAAGACTAGAATCTAGTGCTTGTGAGTTAGATTTTCAACTGACAGGTCTGGTTAAGTTCCCTGTTTCATGCTTGAAGCAAAGAAGCACACAGCCCTACCAACTGACTTAATTTCTTATAGATGCTACCCAAGCTTTGTGCTGGCAGAAAGATGTGCCTTCACTTTGGTATGAGTCTTGCAGTCGTCACCTAAGCTTTTATTTACATAGCTTCTATTGCAGTGTTAACATAGGTTATTTTTCAAAGATATTCATGGTTTCACGTAGTTCTTGTATCTACTTTTCTCCATTCCCACACAATTCCCCACAAACATAGCACAGACACTAAGAGTCTTATTTTTTCTCTTCTTCAGAAAAGACAACGTGACAATAACTTGAGAAAGGATGATATTAACTGAGCCATGCAAACTGAGAGTCCAGAATTCTTGCACTATTTTGCTTAATGATACATCATCTTCAGGCTTTAGTTTCCTCTTGTGATTAGTGTCACTGAAGCAGTATTTATACTCTGGCTTACAGACTGCCTTAGAGGATTCTTACCATCTGTTGACTTATTCATATGTGGAACTCTGCTCTGGTCTATGTTTCATAATATTGTAAAAACAAAACATGTAGGTTCTACACATATCACAGATGTTTAGTAAATACATTTTTAAAAGTGTTTATATATATATATGTTATTTTTTATAGATCAAGTGATCTTATCTCTGTCTTAGAATTTGATGAGTTTTGTTTTGTTTTCCAAAGAAAAATCTGATAAAGTAGTTATAACTGAATACTTCATACCAAGCATGAAGTAAAACATCAGCAATTTACATAATAATTTCTCTACAACAAATAAATACATAATATAGTCATGATTTTTTGTTGTTGTTGTTCCACTTTTCAATCCGACAACTGAAAATAGTAATGCTAGATCCAATTCTCTATGAAATAGAAAACTATTTTATTGTTTATGTATATATATGTATACACACACATAATTCTACTGCAAGGAAATTATGCTGTGTTTGATGAATATAAAAGATATCAATGTAAGGAAAACCAAATGAGTTTGTAGGTGGGATAAATATCTTGTAGACCCTCTAAGGAACACACAAAGTTTTTGTTACAGTAGAGACTGAGCAACAATACTTTTACGGGATGTCGAATTATGACATCTGTTGTTTTAGTTAAAACTGTATATCTAGGTTTCTTCTTTCCAGTATTTCAGTTCTGTATCACAAAGGTGATACAAATATATTTTGCACCTCTCTGTTTTGAAATAACATATTAAAAATATTTTCCAGCAAGTATAAAATGTCTTTATTGGTTTTGTTCAAGTCCAATATGCCTATTCAGACTCTATGATCCCAAAAAGCTTTTGAACTGGACCTCCATTTCCGCTATAGTGGTCTACATACTTTATTCATAAAAGATAATTAATCACCACTGTGTAAAGTACTGTACAGCTAGAAACTTTGGACTGCTGTTCTACAAGAAACTTGTGGTCCAATAAATATAATATCCTGCCTCTGGCAATAGTTGATACATAACACAATGGGGGAATTAATACTATTTTCAGCCTTCTGAAATAAATAATAATAATAATAAATAATGGTAATAATAATATAGGATGCTAAACATGAGAAATTACTGTACTTTCCAATAGGAATGTTTTTTGTTAAATGAGTTTCTGGCATTTCTTTGATTTAGAATTCAGCAGTTTACAGGGGTTTCCAGTCTTCAAGGCTGCAGCCCATACATAAATATAAGTAAGAGTTTGTTCCTAACATCACTTCTTCCTTCCACTCTAACATCACTGGGTAAGTCCAATGTCTTTTTTGATTGATTTTAATTTGGTTGGTTTTGATTTCATATTGCTTGTTTGTATGTTTGTTTGTTTTTCCTTGGCTATTGAAGTCAGTGGATCCTTCATGACTGTGGGTTTGTATTTGGGACTGAATACAAGTTTCTTCAAAATACAACTGAATACAAATACTACTGAATACAATTTTCTTCATTTAAGTTTTTCAGCAGGCAGCTCAGTCTCTCCAAGTGGGAAGGGGAAAAGAATAAGAAAAGTAAAAGTGCAAGAAATCCTGGTTTGAGATAGTGGTCATAAATTGCTCCTTGAACTACTAATGAGTCTATGAAAAAATGTAATACTTCTAACAAATATCTTGCATAGCCGAGAAGAAAGGAAGGATTAATGGCATTGTTACTTTCAAGTGTATGTAATTTGATGTAGGTGACATCTAAGCGCTGAACATGTTTCAGAAGTAAAGAAAAGCTATGCAACTCACCCTACTGGTCTGTTTTTGGTCACTGTTCTCCTTTCCACCATTCTTTCTAATGATTTTACCCATTTAAATAGTTTCAAATCACCTCTGTAACCAAACTGAATAAAAGCAAAGGTAGTATGACAGCACGTATTTTACTGTATGTTTCAGACAATTCTTGTTTAATCATTTTTAGTATTTTGTGTATTGTTGAGCATTGGCTAACTTCTCTTACTGAATATAATTCAGATTTTTCCTTTTAAGTGAAGAGAGAGGAAAGGCAGCACAATTAAAGGTATTTTATGTTATCCTCTGAATATTATGATCCCCTGCATGCTCTATTCGGTCCTCATCTCATGTATTGAAATCAGTGCTGTATTGCCACTAAATGTCTATAAGACAGTCATAGTAGGTCAGAGAAGTGGTGCTGTTAATCCAGAATCCTGCTTTTCACAAGCAGACACAGCAAATGCATACCAAACACTGTAAGTAAGTATAAAATGATATTTCCCAATTATTTTCTCTCAACTTCTAAAAATTATTAGTTTTTTGATTTCCAGAAGAATGACATCTTTGTTGAGAAATTAAGTTTTTGTTAACATTTCTCCTGTCAAATAGTATCACACAAATAGTTCATCCCTAAATCCAATCCTCAGATTAGGTCACTCCCATACTACCTTTCTGATTGAAATATTTACTTTTTTTTTTTTTTTTTTTTTTTTTTCAGATAAATCCTCAATGATTGTTTTCATGTCCCTCCATGAACCATTCCTTAGAATCATTTTAGCCAAAACTATATCAGTCTTTCCTCCCTCAAAAATCCTATCATACTGTCCCAGTGAATGCGTTGTCCTATCTTTGGTCATAACAGTTCCCAGCCCACACTTCCACCAAGGCTGTATCCAGAGAACACAGCCCTCTCAAAACCCTAATTTCTGCTACTTGAACCAGGGGGCTGGAAAAGGACCCAGTGTGGTGTACTGACTGAGTCCCTGATGGTGCCTGGAACTGGGAACACTCAGTATGCATGTACCAATCCACAGTTCATCTCCTCGAGTGGGTTCCTTTACCAATGGAAATGTAGCTTCTGTGCTTAATAGTACCTGAGGGATATTTCTTCCACAAATTAGCCAAATGAATCAGTTAAATGTCAACTGGAGATCTAAGAAAAAGAAAGAAGAAAAAGTAAGGATTATGGAAACTACTTGGCAGGATATGATAAATGTACAAGATAATAAGCAAGCAAAGTTGAAAAATAAACAGAAGTCCATACAAGAGGTGTTTTCATTAATTTGTGTTAACATGAGACGATGTCTTTAAAATTTTAATTTATTTTTTAAATTAATTTTTAATTTTAATTTTAAAATTAATTTTAATTTAATTAAAATTAAAAATTTTCTACTTATCAAGCTTTTTCTAGATTGTTGAGTTTTCTGATTCAGTTTTGTTTACCCTTGGGTTATTTTTCATTTTTCTTCTAATATTTCTTTGAGTTGAAGAGGTAGAATTCAGTAGCGCAAGTTATCCTCAAACCATTCCCTCTGAATTTCAGATTGTGGAATACTACATATTTAGAATGTACAGTGTAAATTCTCTTTTATATTAAAAGCAATCTCAGGGAATTTTAACTTAAATTAACCTTATAGTGGCCTTCCAGTACCTAATAGGGGCCTACAAGAAAGCTGGAGAGCTCCTTGATCTTTGTCAAGGAGTATAGTGATAGGATGAGCGGTAACAGCTTCAAACTAAATGAGGGAAGATTTAGATTATATATAAAGTAGATATTATTAACCTGAGGGTGGAGAGGCTCCACAACAGGTTGCCCAGAGAAGTGGATGCCTCTTCCCTGGAAGTGTTGAAGGCCAGGTTGGATGGGGCTTTGAGCAACCTGGTCTGGTGGGAGATATCCCTGCCCGTGGCAAGGGTTTGAAACTAAATTATCTTTAAGACGTCTTCCAGTCCAAATCATACTATGATTCTATTTTTTATTTTTTAATATTCAGTATAAATTACTGTAGATAAACGTTGTATGTATAAGATGATCATTTACCCCAAAAGGATGATATTATATGTTAGGTGTTAATACAACAGAATTCAGCAATTTTTTTCTCATAAGTTCTAAAAGCTATTCCAAATACACAGAAGTTAATAATGCACCATGTTACAAATTCTTTACCACTGAGGTTGCAGCTGCAAAATAGTGGATTTTTTTTTTGCTAAGTCATCAACACTATTTTTTGGAAAAACTACATCTTTTCAATTTGTAGGCCTTCATATATTGTGTAAGTAGGCTTTGCAGTAGTTGAGAGATGAGCAGAATTGTTATCACTTTGCTGTTTTTGTTGGATTGCTCAGTGAAGACAGAGAGTAATAGGTAACTTCCACCTCTGCTTCACAGACTGGGAAATTTCAACACTGAACTTTCTGTCACTAGGGAGTGCACTGAGACAGGTCATTTAAGGAGCACAGTAGAACAATAAATTTAAAAGATCAAGAAGAATTGTTAACCTGAACTATTTGTTTTAGAACATTTGTAAGGTAGAGGAAAATAGAAGACTGCAAGGTAGAAAATCTTGTGTGGTATTTTTATATATATATAACAGCAACTTTCAAAAACATTATGTCTTAGAATGTATATGAATTCTTACCTGAAGAGTATTCTTTATTTATATTCTTTATATGTCCAGCGTTCTGTTCTTTCAGGCTTAACTTTGCCATGATGAGCAAGACTGCACTTCAGGTACCTAAGAATATGAATTTTAACTCTAAGGGACAAAAAATAGTTTTGATAACCAGGTTGTCTGTGAGAACATTTAGCATTCCATGAGAAATGAGTTGCAGTGGAAGCTGTCAAAATTAATATTATCAAGTCAGAATCTCGGTAAGCTTGTCCATGTCATGATATTCACTAAATAATGTTGTCCAAATATGAGCGAAGACTTTTTGTAATAACATTTAGGGAAGGTTCAAGATGCCATTCCAACAACCTGATGTTATCAGAATCAGGAGACCTTCCAAATGCTCCTGTAGAAATCGATGTGTACAGAAAATTTTGTTTATATGAGCATGGTGAAATATCAATGGTCCTACCATTGGTTCCGTGTGTGGTATTGATGAAGGAAAAATGCTATTGAAGTTATCATATTTAGAAAATAAGGAAACTAGTAGATTAACAGTAATAGAAAAGATACTCTATGAACAGAATTGTACCTGCATGTGTATCCTGTACAGTATGTCTTATGACATACTGAAACAGATTGCTGAAACATTGTTGGCTACTTATTAGATGTGTCTGATATAAATATTGAAGAAGAAATGGAACTTTTTTGTTTTTAACTCAAATCCCAGCCTTATGAATTACTGGCATAACATACCTGAAATGTTGGTAAGTGCTCATTCAGATTTATTTATTTTTTTTTTCTTAAATAACATTTTGATATGAAAAAGTTTTTCATTCTGTTATGCCACTGACTTTGTTCTACTTCTTGGTTTCACAGAACCACAGAATCACAGAATGGTTGAAGTTGGAAGGGAACTTTAGAGGTCATCTTTCCAACACCCCTGATTAAGAAGAGTCACCTGGAGCAGGTTGCCTAAGATACAGGTCCAGACAGTTCTTGAGTATCTCCAAGATAAATTCCACAACCTCCCTGGGCAACCTGTGTCAGTGCTCAGTCACCTGCACAGTAAAGAAGTGTTTCCTGATGTTCAAAGAGAACTTCCTGTTTTTCAATTTGTGCCCGTTACCTCGTGTCCTGTTACTGGGCACTACTGAAAGGAGCCTGGTTTTGGACCCTCCCTTTGGGTATTTATAGATATCAATGAAATCCACAAGTGATTCCTCTTCTCTCAGCTGAAGAGTCCCAGCTCTCTCAGCCTTTCCTGATAGAAGTGATGATCCAGCCCTTTCATAATTTCCATGAACCTTCACTGGATTCCCTTCAGTAGCTCCGTGTCTCCCTTGTACTGGGAATCCCAGAACTGGACACAGTACTCCAGATGTGTCCTCACCAGAGCTAAGCAGAGGGCAAAGATCACATCCCTCAGCCTACTGACAATACAGACAAATGCAGACAAAAATACCATCAACCTTCTTTGCTGCAATGGCACATTGATGACTCATGTTCACTTGGTGTCCACAAGGACCCATAGGCCCTTTTATGAACAGGTGCTTTCCAGCTGGGTGACACCCTGCATGTACTAGTGCCTGGGGTTGTTCCAACCCTGGTGCATGACTTTGCACTTCTTGCTGAACTTACCATAGAATCATAGATTGGGTTGGAAGGTACCTTAAAGATCATCTAGTTCTGTGTCTCTGATATGGACAGGGATACCTACCACTAGACCTGCTTGTTAAGGACCCATCCAAACTGGCCTTGAACACTTCCAGGGATGGTGCATCCACAGCTTCTCTAGGCAACATGTTCCAGTGCCTCACCACTTTCTGAGTAAATATTTTATTCCTTTTTTTTAATATATATTTTTATTTATTTATTTATTTATTTTTAATTTAAAGCTATTACCCCTTGTCTTATCACTACACTCCCTGATGAAGAGTCCCTCTCCAGTTCCTCCAGCCTGACAAGGTCCCTCTGGATGGCAGAATGACATTGGGGACTCAGCCAGTGTGTCGTGTCATGTCATATCCCATCCCTCCCCCCATTCCCCCCCCCCCAGTTTCTCTGTTGAGGGTAGGGAGGACTTGCAGACACATCTTGACAAATTAAGAGAGCTGGGCAATCACCAACAATGTAAAGTTTAAGAGGATCAAGTGCTGGATTCTGCACCTGGGAAGCGGCTGCTTTCTGTAAGTGGTAAATTGCAGCATACTTTGTTAAAATGGCTTTGACTTTCATAGGTAAACCCTGACAAACTGCCTCACACTGGTAATTTTTAGACATGAACCTAAATATATGCAATCAGTATAATCTGGAGAAAGCAAATTGTAGTTCAATTCCCTGGCCAGATACATTAACTATGACACAAAAATGTACATTGGGGTTGGGGGGTGAGCTGTGAAAATATAACTACAACTATAACCATGAGTATCATTTTGTTTACATCAAAATTTCTGAATCAAAGCAAATGTTTCTTAGAAACTGATATATAAAACATCAGGCATTAAAATCATTACTTTTTACACAGGAAGTAAAATTAATCTTGGACCAAACAATGTCATCTCTATAAATTTCTAAAACATCATCAAAATCATGAACTGTAAGATCAAAACCATAAAAGGTACAGATAAATGGACAGATTTAGGTTTCAAATAACTAATGAATATTCAAGTTTTTGTTAAGAAAATCACCAATTTTCTGCTGTTTGAGGTCAGAAGGGGGTACCGAAATATTGCCTTAGGTGATTTCAAGGTCAAGTAGTCACAGGAACAGAATCACACCACTGGGTGACATAAAATTCCAGATTAATTTACTAAATAAGATGTGTATAGAGGGTGGCTACTGATTTCTGTTTTAAGATTTTAAGATTTCAGTTCTGTGTGACACTGTGACATACACACATTTGTGCAGAGTACACGTACCATTCCACTGCAACCAACACCACAGACTCAAGATGCCCAAGTCCTGCTGACTTTTACTCCTCCGCCTCAGTACTCTACGCAGTGGTGGATGCCTCTAGATGGGTTCTTCCTTTGTTATGCCCAAGGGTTTTTTTTATTTTATCTTTAGTTATTTATTGCTTCCTAATTAAAATGGGTGGTTGCAAAACAATGTGTTTCCTGACCAAATAACCTAGGGAGAGTCCCAAGGGTCTATTTCTCCATATCTAAAGGCAATAATTGATTTATCACTTTGGTCATTATCTCCTTCTGACCTTTTACACTAGATGTGTTATGAGGGTATCAAGTTGTTAACCACTCTTCTGAGATTCCCTGTGACCACCCATACTTAAACAATCTGCAGGACAGATGAACTGTAAGGGTAGATGCAGTTCAAATCTTTCAGGCAGGGGTGGCCCCACAAGACAACTATTTGAACTTTAATTGTTTTCCCAGAGCATATCATGAATTTCTGACGAGTTAGAGCTGGGCAAACTTGTTCACAGTCTCATTATATCTGAGCATTTGTAATCAAGCTTGACTTCATAACAAGTATTACTATGGAATGCTTACCATAGGTGGTCAGTTTTTGTTTGTTTGTTTTGTTTTGTTTTTACAGATATGTGAACTGCCAACTAAACACAAAATAAAATCTATTCAAAATGTTCAGAATATTCAGCATAAATGTAACATTTTAGCTAAACCTAAAATATTGAGTACATTTCACAATACAGATTATGATTTTTAACCACTCGTACGATTCAAAGCAAAAACAAACAAACAAACAAACAAGAACACAAGAAACATATTTTCCTATTAAAGCTATTCTGTAAACAGAGCTGTCAAATAAATAACATCTATATTACAAACACAAATCATTTTAAGCACACAAAAAAATCTTTTCCAGTGACTAATTAAAATAAGCTGCATTTTACACTGATGTCAATGAGCTATGTAACTACTGAGAAGATTTACAGCTTCACATCTCTGGCTTGTGTCAATAACATCTGAAAATGTTGCACATTAGAAATAGTGTGTTTGATAGCATTAACTAGTGTTTGACAAATTCTTTTAAAAATGTTTTGGAAAACTCACAGAATCCAAAAAAGACTGTGTTGAAATGAAACAAGTTTTAACTATCAAGGTCAGAAAGAACATTAACCAAGAGACATAACAAACTCTGAAACATTTATATTTTAATTAATTTTCTAAAGAATCAAGATTTTATGGGCAGATAAATCTCTGCTGACTGTAATGATCTGGAACAAAAGATGGTGGTAGTCAACAGAAAATTTGTTCTGTGACAGGAGATACAGGTAAGAATAATTGTACAATATTAAGTACCACAGTTGCATAGCATGAATTCCGTCCTGTTTCATGTGTCCTTCTGTACCATCTTCTCCCAGTAGGTACACACTTGAAAACTTGGTTATTTGACATAAGGAATACTACATTTTTCAACTTTTAATAAGCATCTGCAAGAGCCTGTATTGCCATTTAAAATAAAAACAAATTTAAAACAAACTAACAAAATAACAACAACTAACTCTCTGGAGTTCTGTTCCTCATTTTTTACTTATGAAGCATTTCCTTTGAAAGTTAAATTGTGTTTGGTTTCTTATAGTCATTCCTTTTCACCACTATAAGATCTCCCAGACAACATAAAATAAAGGTTTAAACCTGAAATTATGAAGACTTTATTCATGTTACACAAACACACTTCAAACATAGTGTGCAAGGTTTTTGAGACCGAATAAACAGATCAAGGATAACTACATATTCTAGATTATAATCCCGTTTGTGTCAGTGTTACTTACCTCCACTGACTAGCTATCTCACTATATAGCTTGAATTCTATAGGTCAAGTATACAGAGAATGGCCCACTCTGGTCTCTGTATCTGAATTTCATCCTAATTTTTCTTTCTCAGGAAAGCCTCACAAACCAGTAAGTGCCCAGAAAAAAGATTAGCCTAATAAGAAGAAAATCCAACTGCTATATTACAGCGTAGTGGTCACAACATCCTTGAGGCAAACAGAACTGAACATCACAAGTCCATAAAGCTTGGAATACGATCTCCATATGATCATTTTACCTCTCCACTTAAACACCTCCATGTTTAAATTACATTGTCTGGATTTTTTATTTTTTTTATTTTTATTTTTCATCATACTGTAAAACTAGAGAAGTTAGAAAAGTTTTGGCAGCCTCACTACTACAACTCTTCAATGTCTTGTATAACAAGAAAATGTGAATAGAATCTGGCTTGTTATTTACAGACATTATTAGCTTAAACATTTTAAACAATTAAGTATGTTCTCTAGCACTATATTGTTCTGTAGCAATAATTACAGAAGCATGGAAATACACATGCTCATGCTCCTTGTGCTCTGTGATTAATGCAGAACCACCTCTGGAAGCAGACATAATGCTGACTGTCTAAGCTGAGAACACTTGTATATCCCAAATTAGTACAAAGCCATGGTATTATAGCAACACAATGGGTAACAAATTGGTGTGCTGTTGTTTCTATTAGTCCTACAGCCATGGTAATGCATCAGGGCAAATGGATATACAAGCATTACACAAGTTTTTGAAAAAAAAAGTTATGGAAAAACAAGAAGAAAACCTGTCCTAATGAACTGACAGTGATACAGCAACAAAATTATACAAAATTATCTACCCCTTTTCCTCTCCTTATTTCTGTGCCATCCAGGTGAATATTCTCCTTCCAAATTATCAGATTTCCAAGTGCCAGAGAGAAGTTTTATTCATCTTTCCTAATTAAAATCTAACCAGTTCCAAACTTTGAATTCATTAACTGCACTATATGTAAATTGAACATAAAAGTCTGCAATTTAATGAGAACATCATTCATTAATTTCCCATCATGAAACATAGAAATAAAAACATAAGGACACTAAAATTATTTTATAGGCCAGTAGAAGTAATTATTTCTCTGATTTTTTCCCAATTAACCATTTTGCAAGAGAAGCAAACAGCCAAAATATTTTCCTTATAAATGAAACATTAATGTAGACATCAGAAAGAGTAGTCAGGCATTGGGATGGGTTGCCCAGGAAGTGGTGGAGTCACCATCCGTGGGGGTGTTCAAGGAAAGGTTGGATCTGCTGCTTAGGGACATGGTTTAGTGGGTGACATTGGTAGTAGATCTTGGAAGTCTTTTTCAAACTTAATGATTCTATGATTTGACTTTTATTTTATATGCTCCCCACAACATGAGCCCACTATGCAGCCCACTCCGTGATTTTAGTGGCACATCTCTAATCACTCCGTGATTTTAGTGGCCACATTAAATGTGGCACATTTAAGCTAAACACCCTTAAGTCAAATGAGAAACTGAGTTATGAATCAGGCAAATGTGGATCTCTGTGAGAAATATTAGGTAGCTGCATTTGGAACAGAATTTAGTGGTTGACATTCAGTAAGACACTTGTCTGACCCATTCTGGACTATGAAATATAGAAAAAAGAAAAATGAAAAAGAATGAAATGAAAAATGAAAAGAAATATAATATTAACATTTTAGCTATGTTGTTAAAATCTTTAAAGATACATTTGAGTCACCATCCCTGGAGGTGTTTAAAAGACGTTTAGATGTAGAGCTTAGGGATATGGTTTAGTGGAGGACTTGTTAGCATTAAGTCAGAGGTTGGACTCAGTGATCTTGGAGGTCTCTTCCAACCTAGACTATTCTTTGATTTGTCATTTTGGCATATATTACTTAGTACACATTATACACATTAGAAAATTATATTTCTGTTGGAGATGGTATCTAAACAAGCACCAGAAGATCCAGATCTGGCAATAAAATCACTAAGAAGAAGAAAAAAATAAATAAATAAATGGTGGATTTTTTTGGATCTTCTATTCTAAATAATAATAATAATAACAATAATTCCATTCACAAATAATTAACATGGGAGATATCTTTTCATGTACATCCATATCAGGTATGGGGTCATCCATATACTTGGTAAGGTATGGGTAACACACCATAAAATTGGTACAGTGCACAATAAAATTCTCATAAGAGTAATTATACAAAAACTAAGGAGAACATAGGAACTCTCAGCCTTTTCCATCTCTGCAAAGAGCATCTGAACACATAGAATTTGCAAGATTTCCTACTCCTTGACTGATAAGTTTGCTATATCTTTTTTTTTTTTTTTTCACAAAAAACTTTTTTTTTTTTTTAATCTGTCAAACCTGTATTCAACCTGTATTTAATATTTTTTAAAAATCTGTATTCAAATCTGTATTCACATTACTTGTAAATGGTACTATAGAGTATATGGAAGAGATACTTTAACCTTTTCCCTATTGTTTCTATTCCTCCATCTGATTCACTGATTCCATAAGTAAAACTGGCAAAGAAAGAAAGATCATTGTTTTTAACACTGAGGAAAAATAAATATATAAATAAATAAAACATATTTTGGTTCTAAAATATATTTCTCAATTTTTTATTTTTTTTTTGGCAGTTGTGCATTTTGGTCAGGAATAAAGAGTTAAAAGTTCTTTTGCTATTATTGATCAGACTAATGAAATTATATTAAATTGACTAAAGCATCTGCGTGACAATCAGCCTAAGCAACACCGGATATAAGACTTCCTCAAACTAACAGCTAACTGAAAAGGGACTTCTATATTACTAAAAAAAGTAAAATCAAAACCCAACAACAACAGCAACAAAACAGTTTAGGAGTAAATCCTAATCAGAACTTAAATCTCACATTTTCCTGAGAGCCTTAAAAATAATAATAACAATAATAATAATAATAATAATAATCAATCCAATATTTTGGCCCCAAATAATCCACTATTCACCAGATACCCTGTAAGGCTTTTTCAGCATAAGGTTTCTGATAACAGAGTTCTTCATAGAATGATTATAGATTACCTCAGTTGTATTCTTTTTGTCTATGTAGTTGAGAAACAACTTATTTTTACTATTCTTAGTTAAAACCCTTGGGCACTGTTCTGATTTGAGAACACAGGTCTCACAACCTGCCTTGACGCCGAGTGTCTGCTGCCTTCCCTTGCTTGAGCTTCAGCTTTGTAAGTGCTGACTGCAAAAAGGGTGAGCAAGTGTATCATATTCCTTCCAGTGATTAACAGGACACTAATGACTTTTCATAAACTGCCCTGCCCCAGACACAGAGTTCTTCTTGAGGATGATGCAACTGTTAACAATAAGACCCTTAGAGACCTTGAAAAGGGGAGCACAACATCAAAGGAAAGGGGTGGATATTAATAAATTTCCCCACATAAAATTTTCAATTTTGCTATTCCAAAAACTTTATTATTATGGGCTGTAAAATGGCATCTGTTGCAACTGAACTAATAATAAGTGTTCATTCCATATTGATTAAACTACTAATTATTTAGACTAACAATAAATTCTTGGCTTTATTTATATAGTGTGTTCCCTTTACCCCATAATGAGATTAGAAAAGCTTAAGCCACCTAAAACTGTTTCTTTTTATGAATGTTTTGTCTTCATCTTTATTTAGTAGTAAGAATCATTGAGTCATTGCAGCCTTTATTCATCTTGATTATATGAGTTTAGCTCACCTTTAAAAAGTTAAACAACAACTACAACAAATAGAGTAATTCCTAATGCAATTCCCTTTGATCAATTAATTGGGACATAGCAGTTTGGTAGTTTTCAGTTAATTTACAATATGTCATGTTGATTTTGTATTTTTATTTTTATTTTTTTACTTCTAAATGAAAAATGTTTTCCCTAAGTCTAACAATGTCATTTCTAATATAGTTGTCTTCCAGACTTGCAATGCAATTTCCCCAAACTCTTTTAGCTTGAATTTCACTATGTATGCATGAAGAAAGTTTACATGAATAATGATTACTCAGACCTTAACCATCATATATATATATATTTACTTCTATGATTAATTTAAAAGATCGTTTCAAATTCCCTCTTTATTTTGAATGTAATCTATTGTGAGTTAATAAATTGCCATTTAAAATTTTGTGTATGACAAGCAACTGGCAGAAGGACCTCTCAATTTTTAACAACCATTCAGTCATCAAAGATACCAGTTCTCATTCATCCTGTAAATTCTCATGAAGACCTAAATACCCGTAAGTAAGTGTAGCTATACATTTTTTAGAAATTTCCTTTTGAAATTTCTTTTTCTAAATACTTACTACTGAACCACCTTCTGCTTTATGTGTTAGAATATTTATCTGTAAACATTCAGAAATCTTTCTTCTGGGTTGTTACTTGGGAAGTGATGATGCCATTTTTATAAAGACAAGTTCCTCATTTCCTTAGACATGGTGTTAACATTCTTACTTTCAATAACTTACATTCTTACATTCAATAATCACACTATTAAGCAGTAAACTGTACTTCTAAAGTTTCTTTTAAATATTCTTCCTCAGCGCACTGGAAGTTGAACTAGTTAGACTGGAACAGGTTATGTGGATTACAAGGTAGGCAAAATTGGTTTATTCATAAGAATCAGAAGGTTAGGAGACAACACTTGGGAATCAAACTGGTAGCTGGTCACTGCTGACACTCCTGAAGTATTAACACTGGGGCCAATATTGTTTAACATCTTCATCAGTGATGGGAAGTGAGTTAACTCTCGCCACTACTGTGTACAACACTGTATTGAAGTGAGTGATTTAGTAATCACTAGAGGAATAGTATCTATTCAGAGAGACTTCAAAAAGCTGAAGGAATGGGCCATTGGAAAATGAGGAAGTTTTATCGGAGACAAATTAAAATCCCTGCACCTGGGATGGAACCTGGATGATTATGCATCAGTTGGGGATCAATTGGCTGTTTCACAGCCATGCAGGCAGAGGTGGGGAACAACACTAACTGCTGAAAAAGAGGAGAGAAATCATAACAAAATGTGGCAAATAGATCATCCATGTACTTAGCTGCAGAAGGGTGTGGAAAGGCCAGTTATGCAAGTATTATTCCAGAGATCTCAGAATGTAGCCTAGGTGGGTTTCACTTTGCCTTCCTTGAGGTATCTGGAACGTGATTTATGTATGAATTACTTGTCTCAGGTAACATCATAATCAATGAAATTTAGTCAATACAGGCAGGAGAATCCAGAAAGTGCTTCCTCAGAAAAAGGGGAGAATCCATGCAGGCTGGGACTTCTTACAGTTTCAGTGTAATAATTATGCAATTGATCTCTCATGCCTCTTCCACGCTTTACTCTGATCAAGCTGTGCTGTTTACCAGTTATAGTAAAACTGCTTTTGTAAGTGCTAAAAGGAAGGAAATTTATTTTCCATAAACACAGAAATACTTTTTTATAATAAATATATCCTTAGGGAGGACTTCTGCTGACACTGCTTTCTCTGTGCCATGGTAAATCAGGAATATTATTTCTCTAATTTATATAGTGAGGCTAACAAATGTCTGTACTGTGGATATGAAAGAAAGGGCCATATTGCCTAGCTTTAGAAGCCTGCAATATTGGCACTGCTCACTTTCAGAAACCAAATGAATCACTCTCAAGACCCCATTAGCTAGTCTCCATAGACTATCACAGTAGATTCCTAACTGTTGATAATCAGAAAGCTGTTGTTTCATGCAGTCTCAAATTTTTTTTCAGCTCAATTTCATAGCTATGAAACAGCGGGATATTTATTTCATCAAATTGAATTTTCTTTTATATAGAATTGAGAAGTCTGGGTCAGTATTTTCTAATAAATAAATAAATAAATAACCACCCTTATATTTAAGTGTATGAGGAATTTATGAAATTGCTAAAAGACCAAAGCTACATCTTCTAATAAATGACTAGTTATTTTATTAAGGATGGAAAAAAAAAAAAAAAAAAAAAAAAAAAAAGTTATTTATAACTGTGTGACCCATATAGCTTAATATCTGAGTTTTCATTAAAATACAGACATTAAACACAAGCATTTTCGGATGTATGAATATATGTTTTAAAAACAATCCTCTGCTTTCAACAGCAACAGGAACTCTGGTAAATCTCACAGAAATGATTGTCTCAATTTCTTGATGTAGGAATTACTGAATTAAACAATATGACCTGTCTTACACAGGAAATCTATCTACATGTTCTTTTGATTATGTCTTCCAAATTAAAAGGTCAACATATTAAGTAAATTATCTGCTGTAACATTTTATCCTCTGACAATTAAGGTTCTCTGCATATGTTACCTTAAGGAGTAGTGATTTCTACTCTTGTCTTAACTAAAAAAGGTAAACTGATTTTTTAGAACTACTGTCTTAGCAGAGACCTTTCAATGTTAAATGTCAATAAATCAGTTCGCATGAACCAAGATGTGTTAGGAGTGATCTTGTAACCAGTGGAGGTAAGAGGACTGATAACTTCAATTAGGAAGAAACAAGAATGGTCATGAGCAGCTGAAGGCAAAATGTCAGCTGTAATACGTTCCTCCAGCTATGGAAAAGGACATGTGAAAATGGACTAACAATGATATACACACTAAGCTGCCAGTGCCATTTGTTTAGGACAAGTTGTGTGAGAAGTCATACTGAGGTACAACTTCAAAGTTTGTTCTGTGTCACTTCAATCTCCAAATTCAAATTAAAGTCATATAGAATCATAAAGTTTCCTGAGGATGTCCTGAGCTATCTTTATTGCATTTTTGTACCAAACCTGTGGCATAATTCATCTTTCTACTGTGGAAAATATAACATACAAGATTCTTCTCATGTTATGTTCATAATAGATGTGTGTTATTATTTGAAGCAAGTTTTAGGGTCAATGTAATCTTGCTTCACTTACATAACAGCAAAGTTTAAGTCAGCTCTAAGTTCATTGTTATTTGTAAATTGCTTTTACCAATAAACTCAATTATACAATACCAATGGGAAAAGAGGGGGAAAGTAATTTCCTCTTAAACTCCTGTTCATTTCCTGTGCATGCAACAACACAAAATTAAAGCCTGATAACACATAGTGTAGAAATAAAGGAGGACTTCTGCAGATTTCAGTCTGATTAATCACACTGGAATATGCTCAGCTAGTCATAAGGTAAGCTAGGTATGCCTTTTTCTGTTTTTAGTAGTGCAGAAATTGTAGTGTCAGTGTCTTCACTAAAAGTGTGAAACAGAAGTTTTCCTGTTTTATTGTTTTACACAATCGTTGCTAAAAATAACTTCCAGTTGTTCATTTTTGAGCTCTGGATCATGAGTTTTTAAATTAAAATGATCAGGAATGTAATTAAGCACTGGTAGAAGCAAATTGAATAAAAAACATAAACAGTTTCTTGTACTAAAGGCACACTTGGGAATACTATTGAGACAGCTCAAAAATTTTTCTGTCTTTTATATGCTGATGATAAAAACAATAATATGCAATACACAGTCAATTAGTTGCTTATGTGATTCTGGATATGCCAAAACATTATCAGAATCACAACCAACTAGATGGCACCTTCCCTCACACACTGTGTTACGGTGTTTGTCTTTGAGTGATCACTGAACAAACGAATGTACCCTTTTGCTGCTGTTCCTAATCTGTTCTGATCTGAAAATCCAAGCTTAACAGTGAAACAATGGCTAGATCCAAAAACTTATATGAGTAAGAATTAGAATTTCAGGTTCCTAACTGAAATTTCATATTTCTGATATCTTCAGTTTATTGCTTCTTAATTGTAGAACTGTAAAACGGGTTGGATTCTCAAGTCATTGCAACTTTTTAAGATTAAAGAATCTAGTTCCTGAAATTTCTACTTTGATTTATAATTAAGCCCAGAAAGAACCCATGTAGCTGAGAGAAAATATTTATATATTTTTTCTCACTCCCAGTTAAGATCCATCAGCTGTACCCTGAGCTGTAAGCAGGGGTCTCAGAGCTGGCTTGGGCTCCCCTTGACTGCAGCTGGGCTGAGCTGGTTCCAGTGTCTGCCTCTGGGCCAAGTGCCTGCTGCCTCCCCTTCCTGAAGCTGGTCCCTGCCACTGCCTCTATTGGGAAGGGTCTGACAAAACCAGGGAGTCACTGCACAGCAAACAGAGCCCCTGGGAGGTTGAGCCTGAGGGAGGCTGTGGGGCCATGCTCACCATGTTGAGAGCAGCAACCTGGGGTGAAGGAACATTTAGAAACAGGTCAAAGCAGTCCCCAGACTAAGAAGGAATTGAGTCCTACCAGTGGTGTTGAATTCCTACTTAGGATCCTGGAAGCCATCTTGGGACACCTCACCGTCTTCTTGCCTGAGAAAAAATCTCGTGCCTTCCATGTTAAGAACATTGAAAGTGTGAACACAATACCAGAGAAAAGACATGGATATTAATATGTTTTCTTGTATAACAATTATTAATGAGGCTTTCTTGTTATAAATTGGATTATGAAAATTCAGAATATTCTAATTTAACTAAGAAATATTACATCCTAATATAAGTGTATAAAACTTTAATTAGGTTAATGACAAAATAAAGCCAAAGAATGCTTTATGTTGGAAGGGACCTTAAAGATCATCTAGTTCCAACTCTTCTGCCATGGGCAGGGACACCTTCCACTAGATCTGGTTGCTCAAAGCCCTATCCAACCTGGCCTTAAACACTTCCAGGGATGGGGCATCCACTACTTCTCTGGGCAACACGTTCCTGTGCCTCACTTCTTCTAAGTAAAGAGCTTCTTTTGAATATGTGATATAAATCTCCCTCTTTTAATTTAAAGCTGTTACTTCGTGTCCTATCACTACACTTCCTGACAAAGAGTTTCTTCCCCTTCAGGTACTGGAAGGGTTCACTGAGGTCTTCCTGGAGCTTTCTCTTCTCCAGGCTGAACAACCCCAAGTCCCACAGGAGATCAGGTGTCCCTTGATCATCTTTGAGGCCCTCCTCTGGATTCATTCTGATAATTCCATGTCCACGTGCTGGGAGCCCCAGAGCTGAATGCAGTACTCCAGGTGGGGTCTCACGAGAGCAGAGTAGAGGGAGAGAATCACTTCCTTTTACCTGCTGGTCATGCTTCTTTTAATGCAGCTCAAGATACAATTGATTTTCCAGGCTCTTGGCATGTTCCTTTTATCCCAGAAGAAGACTGTATAATACTGGGAATCATATTGTCCCACTGTTCAACAGTAAGACTGGATGCCTTTACACACAAGCTGTGCAGAAACAGTAGAATCATCTTTACAATATTTTGTCTGAAAAGACACACTATTTTCTTTGCAAATATATATATATATTGATATCAAATATCAAAACTATAAATATCATATTGGATATTCACTGTCTTATAAGACTTTTTAGGAAATTCACAAATACAGCTCTTCAAAGAAATACCTAAATTTCTAATTTTGAGGGCTATTGTGTTGAAATAATTTGCCAAAGAAACAATTGCATGAAAGGTAGAATATATTATATATAATTTATTTTGTGTTGATAACCAGTATGTTGGATAACAGATTTCAGTGACAACAGAGTAATATTTTTGATAGTGATATTTTTCAGAATGTTTGGTGAGAATTACTAGAACTGAAACACTTTTATCCTGGAGATTAGGAGTATCAAATAGAAAAAGTAGAAGTGAACAAAAACATTTATTCCAGAAACCTGGAAAAGATTATATTTAAGTACACAGAACCAATTTTTGTTAATTATTCATTCTTAAGTTGCAAGTTGATAGATTTACAACTGAAACTTCTGTGGAAGAAAAATAATGCTTTACCGATATGAGTTCCATTGTAAACAATGTATATATTTTTTCAACAGTTTTAACCAAAATTAGAACTCTAAAACTCACATAAGAGCAGCCTCATTTTGAATTAAAGTACTGCAGAGGGAAATGTTCTGTGAAATATCAGGTATGCAAAGATTACTTTTGTTGACAGAGATCAAGGACAATATTAGTGAACTTTGTGGACATAAATTACATTCTTTTTATTTATTTATTTATTTTATTTGTTTATTTTTATCTCCCACCTCCAAGGGAGTTGTGACAAAGGAAAGTATTTTTCAGTAGGCTATTGGACCTCCACAGTTTCCACAGACAGTGGGTGAGGTCCATATGAAGAAAGAATTAATTCACTTCACTATTTTTATTACTCATAACTCATAAATGTAGTCAATAAAAAAAGCTTTAATCCTGGTCATATATATATATATATATATAAATTACAAGTAAAAAAAAAAAAAAAAAAAAAAAAAAGAACAAATTATCAAAGCTTTCCCTAATATTTCAACACAGACACCTAAGGCAAACTGTTCATTTGGTACTAACCTTTTCACTGAAACCACTCACCATCTTCTGAGCCGTGTGATTTTTACGCATATCCTTCTATTTCTTGCAGAGATATTATCCTACCGAAGACAATAAAAAGGCATCGGCTTTATATCACTGTAAGACTTATAAGTCTAGCCTATTAATTTCTGTGGAGACACTCTGAGAGTGCAATACAACATTTTTAATGGTTAATTTGGGTTAAAAAACAAACAAACAAACAAACAAACACAACAACATAGTTTTAAAAGACATATGAAGTCTCTGATCTTTGTAAAGAGTGAATCATTAAAAAAGAGCCTGTGGCAAGTCTGGAGATAATGATTAAAATTATGTTTTCTAAGGAGGGCTCTCAGTGGTGGAAATGACTCCAGACTTTTCTAGGGCATGTTATTTGAATAGGACTCCACAGAGGTAACAATCTGAATTTTCTATTTCAATAGAATTTAAAGTAAACAGTAAGGTTTATCAGTGAATTTTAAAGACAAAGTAAAAAGGTTATTAAATCAAGTTATGTCTGTGTCATTTAACTGGTAAGCAGTGAAATGTAGTAGGTGTTTTCATCTTTTCAAAAGTACTTGGAAATCAGATCCTATTTAAATGTAAAGATATGATAAATGTGAAAATTAGAATTTGGAAAATGGTAGAAAAACCTGAAATATAAAACCAGTCAAGAACATACTGGCTTTTGAAAGTTAATCTGTGATTTCTTTATATGTACTATAGTGTATGCAGAATTAAGGAATTTTATATATGTCTGAATAATATGATGTCTAATTATTTTATTTATGCAACTTAAACATTTGAGACTTTGTGATTTACAGGCAGCAAGATAACAGGATAATGAGCAGAAAACCCGTAGTGCATCAAATGGGTAGCCAACGTCTACATAATATAGCTTCAATAACATCTACGTTATATGGCTTCAATATTGTCCAGTAACAACATGTAAAATATTAAAGAGCATTAAAAGAAAAAAAAAATAATCAAATTTTATTGTGTACTATGTAGCCTATGTGTAGAAAAGTGTGGCAAAAAAGTGACATTTTCGTTGTTTTTGTTAAAAATATATAATTGGAATTTTCAACAGTTTCTATATTCTGTTCAACTTTACTTTTGCATTTTTATTACCGAAATCATTTAATGTATGAAAAGTTTTTTTTTTTCTTCCATTAGATGTTCTAATACCCAGAATTCTTATATACATGTTTAGCAATTTACTTCAAGCTAATAACACATAGCAATACAGATAAAAAACATATAACATATTAAGAAGATGTGCTTTCAGTTGTGGCTCTGAATAAATGTTATCACTAGTTCCTGGCCAAAACCCAAATATATCCACACATATAGTCTCTATGCACCTATCAAAGTCATGTTCTAGCCAACTAAACACTTTTTCTACACCTTGATCCAAAAGATTACTCTAAAACTACACTGAAAAAAAAAAAAAAAAAAAAAGGAGAAAGAAAGAAAAAAGGAGTAAATTCTGTAATTTATTTTTATTGAAAATATAAAATAACTTATTATAAACTTATTATAAGAAAATATGAGCTTTAAAAATTCATATGAAGAATATGTTCTCCTCATACTTATTTTAACTTTAAATGCTAACATTCTTTTCTTATATTTCACAAGTTTCACGACATTGCATCTTACATTTCACAACAGGCACAGAAATGCACAATATGTCGACTTCAAACTAATGCAGGCACATTCTTAAAGCAGTTTCCTTAATGTTGACTTGTACCAACATTTTAAATTTGTTTAAATGTTGCATTATGTTCATGCTAGGTTTTCAGTGACGAGTGGTATATTTACTGCCTGAATCTGTCCAAGTGAATTATGCATTTAGCCGCCTAAAAGAAAAACATATTGTAATTTTCTGTTTTCCTTTGTGTTATGTGAAGTTTCAAAGCCTTATTAACATCATTTTGAAAATACGTTTTGTCTGACTTTTCCATTATATTCTCCCTTCCTGTGGGTTTTCAGGTATCTCACTCCTGCATATAGTCATGTTCTCAGTCCCAGAAATTCAATTAGGCAAACTAATAAGCAATGATGTTGCCCTGTACAATCTCCGTCTTTGTTTTGGTTTGGTTTGTTTTTGTTGTTGTTTTTATCCCCTCCCCCAACATCTAGTAAATGTAATATGTCTTTGGGTAATGTAATATTGATTTTTTCAGGTTTTATTGCTTTGTGTGATTCCGTGCAGAGTATGAATTCCAAATTCTGTTTCTTGTCAAAACATTAGTGCTTGATGTTCCAAGGTGTGGAAAACTACATTAAAGGACAATCCTAGTGCACTGGGTCTGGCTGGGATGTAGTTAACTTTTCCTGCAGCAGCCCATGCAATGTTGTGCTCTGCTTGTAAGAGCACTATTGTCACACCAACATTTTGTCTACTGCTGAGCAATACTGGCACAGCATCAGGACTCCCTTCAAACCCCTCCATAGCCAGCAGGCTGGGAGTGAGCAAGAGGTAAGAAGGGAACTCCCCCAGGAGAGCTGACCTAAACTAACCAAAGGGATATTCCACACCACGTGATGTCACAATCAATAAAAGGTGGGGAAGGGGAATGAAAGGTCAGGCTCTCATTATGAAAAGTCAGTCTTCGCAACCAACCTCTGCACGTATTGAGACCCTGCTTCTCATGACATGGCCAAACATTGCTTGTTGTTGGGAAGTAGAGGGTAATTTCTTTTCTCTTTCTCTGTGTTTCCATATGTGCTTTGCTTATTTTTTTTGACCCAAATATCAGAAAGAAAAAAGTTTGGGAAAAGATACTGATCCCTCCAAGTCTTTGAGAAGCCCATACTACATCAGATGGAGATAGTCCATTTTACTATAATACAGATGTTTTGAAGAGCTAAAGTTCCATCATGAGAAATACATCATGGTTCCAAACATCGTCTGTGAGTGAGTGCAAATTCTCATCAGAAGACTGTGGCTTACTGGGTGAATTAGGAACATTCAAAGCCCCTTTTCAAATGTTTTATACTTGAATCCTGCTCATAAGCTTTTTCAAATCTTTAGAAGGACAATTTCTGCTTATCTATTCTGAATTTCTGCTTAATGCAGGACAGAATACTTTAAATGGTGGCCTACAGTCCAGATGTATTTTGTGTGTTGATTTTACATTATTTATCTCTATGTCCCGGTAGAGATCATAACTGTTGAATTCTTTTCATAGAATTCATACATTGCACATTATTTTCTATTTAAAAAATAGAGGCTGAGCAGCGGAAAGCTACCTGTTTGCATTGTCTATTCAGGGCCCAACTGGTTTCTAAAAACTGCTTGTTCCTGAGAGCAAAGAGGACTTCTCAGCTGGAATAAAATTCCTGGATATAGACTGGATGAAAGAAGTCAAAGGAAGACATAGCATACCTGTGAGGTGACACTGGAGAAGAGAGCTTTACTTAAGAAAAAAAAAAAAAAAAAAAAAAAAAAAGGGTACTGTGTAAAAGTTGTAATCAAGGAAATTTTTTAATGTATTTGGCCTAGAAATGAAAAAGAAAACAACTGACCCTAGAAGGATGCAGTGATCAAGACAATATCCGTTTCAAGGCCTGTTGGATATTGTGGCAAAGTTTTGTCAGCAGGGGCAGTGCAGAGGCATCATATGTGATGAAAGGACAGGGGCTGTACTATGTCAGACACAGTTCCAGCCAGAGACACCAAACCCATGGCAGGGCGTGGCTAGGGTCAGCAGCCAATATGATGGTATCTGGGGGGAAACATATCTAAGAAAGGGTAGAATATATTACCCACCATTAAACAGTGAGGACAAAAGTGTGAGAAACAGCTTTGTGAACACCAAGGTCAGAGGACAAAAAGGAGTACGTATTCCAGGTGCCTCTCCTGCACCACATGGAGAGGATCCCTTAGGAGGTAGAGGAATTAAGAATAAAAGAATAAAGTTGAGCCAGGGAAGAACGAGGTGAAGTGTTTTTTTTTTTTTTTTTTTTTTTTTTTTTTTTTCCCAAATCTCTTTTAATTGACAGTAAGTTGAATTAATTTTCCCCAAGTGGAGTCTTGTTTGCCTAGGACAGTAACTGATAAATGATCTGTCTGTCTTTATCCCAGCCCAAGAGCTTTTTCCATATTCTTTTCTCCACTTGTCTTGTTGAGGAGGGGGAGTGAGAGAACAGCCAGAGATTTTTCTTTCTTTCTTTCTTTTTTTTTTTTTTTTTTCATTAGTCAGACAAGGTCAACCCACCATAATAGGATCTGGTTTTAATAAGGGTGAGCAAAAGAACTGTTTTACCAGTTTCAAGACTCCCTTCAAATTTTAAAAGCAGATAAATGGAAATAGAAATTCTTAAAATCACTGAAAAAAATAACCAATCTGAACAACAAAAAAAGATATTTGAAAAAAAAAATATATCAAAAGAGTATAGAGCTTTGATACTAATTCTGAAATTAGAAAAATATAATATCACACAGAAAGTTGCTTTTGGTCACTGTGATCCTGGAAATTTTTATTGCTGAGTTTTTAAATGAAAACAAAATAAATAGGAACAAAACTTTTCTGGCTTTTTCAAGATAAGAAAAAAATTAGTTACTCAAAGCAGCTTGGCCACACCCTGATAAATTATGCTCTTTATGAACTGGGGAATGCTTACATTCAAGACAGTTTACTACATACATTTGTTGTTCATTAAAACCTCATAACTAATGGTAACCTTCAAATGCCATCTGGTCACAAGAAGGCACATTTTAAATTAAAATCATATTACTTCTGATATAAAAAGGAAACAAATCACTGCAGGCTAAATTAGGCAGGAAAATAGTTCTAGTTTTCAAGCAAAGAAATTTAGAAACATCTGACAGCATTGTTGAGACAGATGATCATGCTTGTTCCATCTGATTGTACAAATATGACCTTTTAACAGAAAGTTTGTGAAGAAAGACTCAGATGAACTACAGCTTTCCTTGACGCATTTTCCTTCTTACTGATACTCTTTTTCTATTATACTGTCAAGATATCTGATAAGGTGGTGGTGGTAGCTAGACTGTGGAGAATAGAGGAGGGAAAGTGATGGAAACAAACAAACAAACAAAAAGCAATGGTTGAGTTCCCTTGAAATGAAAGTAACTACCTATATCTTGATATAATGCACATAATTATGTAACATGTAAAGTGAGTAAGGGTTCAGGGAGAGCTGATAGTATAACCATAGCTGATCCAAAAAAAAAACTTAACTTTTTACATGTTAGTGGTCTGAGCAAATCAGAAAAAAGGAGGGAAAAAAATAGATTACCTAAACAATGGAGAATTTTTAATACCAGTTTTAATACTAGCTTGTGATACTAAATTTTATAATGCCAGAAAAACTTTTAATAATTGAGAAGAATGAAGAAAGTATCACCCAGTACCTGCTGGCAACATGTTTTCTAACAATATATTTTTTAGTGAAGATTTACCATCTTGTTAGGCTTGTTAGGCTAGTTTGGCTTCATTTGTATTGAGGCAAGTAAGTCTGTGTTATTGGTAGTTTTGTTTTTAATTGAGCTTTTTTCTAATTAATTATTTTTTCTTTTTAAATTTTGCTAATTAGTTTTTAATTTAGTTTTTATATTGAACCCTCAATATATTTATTATATTGTGCTGTATCCTATACCAGATTTCTGCCACATGTGCTGTTTGAATATACTGTAAGATCATGTAAAATGTCCTCAGGTATTAAGGATTTGAAATCTGAGAAGAATCAGTACTTCTAGAAATAATTCATTTGTGCTAAGGAAAAAAAAAAAAATACAATGATGATATATTGAAAAGATCTCCTTGATGACTGCTTCACAAAGAGACAGCAGAACTGAGAAAAAACGAAATGGACAGATACTAGGTAAAAGTGGTAGAAGTGGACAGTGGTAGAAGTTTTTTGTTTTATTTTGTGTTGTCTTGTTTTGTTTCTTTCCTTGTTTGTAAAATCTCTTTTCCCTGAAAATGGTGAGTGGAGGATCACAAAAAATTCTTGACCAAGTCTTTACATTTTTTGAGCTTTTTTTTTTTTTTCAGTAATTTCAGTAATTTTAGTTGGATTTAGTAAGTCATTCCAATACAAAGTGAATACAATCCTTAGTTATCTATGGTGAAACTTCATTGTTTAGCAAAAGAGGAGAACCCCAACAACCAGAGTGTGATATTCAGTCACTGTTTCCTGAGTGGTTCATACATGAGTACTTTAGTGGTCTTTTTCTGCTCTTTATGCAGAGTTGAACAGGTTGCCTTAGACTTTTGGGTTGTACTGACCAACTGACCTCAGCAGAAGGTAAAAAGAGGATGTAATGTTCTTCTCAAGCGCCTGTTGCTGCCTCCCAGATGTAACACAGTTTGAGCATTTCCTTAATTTTAACCCACTGAGAGGAGGATGGTTTTATCTTTCATTTAGGTTTATCATCAAGCCTGTATGATATGCTAGAAAAAATGTCATAAATAATAAATACCCTTTGTCTTAACAGTACAAAAAAAAAGCGCCTTTTTTTCTTGTAGCTGCTATTCTGATATGCCTATTCAGGATGTCTGGAGAAAAGGCACACAGAACTTAAGAGAACAGCCTGCAACAGACTCCAGGCCTTAGCAAAGCAGCACAAGGTGGCTGACATTCATTGCTACGCTCCCCAGATATCTTTAAAACTGGTGCTGCTTTTGTCCACTAATTTTGAAACTCTATATGTTTATAAGTACACAGCAGATCATAGAATAGAATGGATTGGGTTGGAAGGGACATTAAAGATCATCTAATTCTAACCAGCAGTAGACTTTGTTTCTCTTTTTTTTTTTTTTTTTTTTTTTCCAAATCCTGATTTACATCTGTGTTTCCTTTTACAAAATAAAGATATGAAAACAAATAAATCAAACCAAAGTAATTTTAAGTTGTTTTCAGTTTAAATACTTGATAATGTGTTGTGTTCCTTTGATGCACTTCAATTAAATAGTTCTTATGAATTCTGATTTTGGAAAAATGGGTTAATTTCTTAATCCTGCTCATAATGCCCATAATGCTTCATACCTGGACTCTCTCCTTAAGTTTTGATTTATTATTTTTTTAAGTATCTAGGGAGTTTTTTTGTTTGTTTGTTTTTCTGTACCTGTTATTTTCTATAATCTATCATGTTATTAAACTAAGAAGATTAACAAATTGTAATGGTCCCCAGGCAGATCTCCTATTGCTCTTCTCACCTTTGCAGAAAGAAACAGATACTAATTACTATTTCAAATGCATCACAGTAACTTAGGGACCTATAACTCCATTTTCAATGACTACACAAAAGCCTAAAATGTGTTTAACTTTATAATAATTTTGGAAAGATGAGATCTGTGGTTCCAAAAAGAGCACAAAAAATCTGGACTCTCATCTTTTTGAATGTGCAGGAAAGTAAGATGCTGATGCGACTCTTCAGTCAGAAATCAAGGAAAAATGAAGGGATATTTAGTGAGTGGATGACAAAGATGAATTTAAAGAACATTAAAAAAAAATTGGTAAGTCTCTAAGAACGAGTGGCATCTGGCCTTCTTTGACACTAATGAGTGCTTACACACTCAAATTTTCCATTGAAAGTTTATGTTTACAACTAGCACTGCCCAGTTCATTTGTTTAACAAGGCTTTGTCTTGCTAAAGAACATTAAAAATGTTTGGCAGGTCTCTGAAAATGAGCAGCATCTGGCATTCTTTGATACTAATGAATGCTTACGTATCAAAATATTACAGTGAAAGTTTATGCTTATAACTAGTGTTGCCCAGTTCATTTGTTTAGCAAGGCATTGTCTAGGTAAAAAAAAAAAAAAAAAAAAAAAAAAAAAAAAAGAGTATTTAACACTGTTTCAAATACAGTAGAAAAGCTGATAATAAGGAAATGGCCTGACTGAAGTTCTTTTTCAGATTGCTGAACATTTCATAACAGTGCTTCAAGTTCTTATATTTAACAAAGGATAAACACAAAACGTAACATAGGAGTGGATATTTATAACACCTATTCATGAAATAGAAAGAATTAATTTTAAATGCCAGTATCTTTGCAATGAGATTCTTCATCCTGTACTTAGACATATTCTTATAAACAATTGTAAAGTCTGAATCGGAGTTCTACTGATTTCAATAAAATCAGAAGTTATTGTAAAAATCGAGCTTATTCTCTATATTTTACTTTCTGATAATCTCTGTTACTTTTGTCATTATTCAAATAAATCAATGGTGTTATACATTAAAAAAGAAGCTATTTAGCATTAGAAGAATGGCAAATAATATCTGAGAGCTTCAGTTTTACTCTTTATCTAATTCATTACTTAAATATATACACATGCAAATATATAAACACATATACGCTTTACCATTAATTTTTAATCTTCCTTATGGTGGCTACAGAACAAGACTCCATACATGGCTTTGCATTGCATCTAATACAAAAGCATATTGGATTATGCTTACAATGAAAGATATCGTTGTTCTGGAAATAAAGGGAGGAAGAGGTGGTTAGGAACTGAAAAATTAAAGATATGACATCAATCTCCCTGAACTGTGACAATTAAACAAACAACACATCTTGATGTTGGTCGTGCACTGCTGAAAGCTTTTATTCCATTGTGGCACAAAAACGCATAGGAACATAAGAGAAACAATGAAAAGGAATCAAACCATTATAATTCCATTAAGCACACTCATTTTAAGCAAGAAAATTCCTAGCATGTTTCATAATGCAAAAGGAAATCAATAATTGCATTATACTCCAGGGGTATGACATGATGGGTGGACCATTCAGTGGTTAAGTAGTTGTCTTGAGGGTTACACACAGAGAGTGGCTCTATGTCCAAGTGAAGGCCTGTGATGTGTGGTGTTCCTCAGGGGTCTGTCTTGGGACAGGTGTTGTGTAACATCTCTATCAATCACCTAGACAGTAGGATCAAATGCACCCTCAACAAGTTTGCAGATGACACCAAGCTGAGTGGTGTGGTTGATACAATAGAAGGAAGGGATGCCATCCAAAGGGACCTGGACAAGCTTTAGAATTGGGCCCACATGAACCTAATGAGGTTCACCAAGTCTAAGCGTGAGGTGCTGCACCTGAGCTGGGGCAATCCCAGACATGAATACAGACTGAGAGAAGAACTTATTGAGAGCAGCCCTGCTGGATTTGGGGGTTTTGGTGGATGAAAAGCTCAACATAAGCCATCAATGTCAAAGAATAAATTCAAAAGAACTTATTTACTTCACTTTAAATCAGCATTATTATTCTTCAAGCAGTTCATTTTGCAGTTCAGTTCTGGTAGGTAATGAAATCCAAACTAGAGTGTGTACTTATACATGACAAGTCTGCTTGAACCTGTGTATTTCTTTCAGCAGTTCACAATTTAGACAACCCCAGAAGAACTAATCAATTATCTGGTTGTCAAACAGATAAACAAAACGTCATAAAATCAAAACAAAAAATCAAAATGCCAAGGGGATGGCTGAGTGTTTATCTAATACTTTTTTTTTTTTTTTTTTTAACTTATCTAGTCTTTATGAGTATGAAGTATGCAAACATCATAATATCATCTGTGAATCTACATCTCAGAATTATCTAGGATCTGTTTTTCCACCTAAGTATTGAAAGGTAAAAGTTGAGAGTGTTGCCTTCTGACAGTATTTTACCCATCTGCTGAGAACATGTTATTAACAGATAAAACTAGCCATAAAAATGATCTGGTTTTACTTCTTTAAACAGTTTTCTCAATTTATCATTCTGGAGGGGTATATTCTGCAGTCTACACATCACAAATACACTTTCCAAGATTTAGGCAAGATTCAAATTATTTGCTGATTTTTCTGGATATTACTAAATATCTGGGAGAAGGTAAAGCTTGTTAATGACAGGTGTGGTGCTGGTAGTAAAATTTCTGAAGTGAAGTATTTTAGTCATTATGATAATGCAACTACTGAAAAGATTTGTAAGATTTTTTTTTTTTATTTCTTCAATAGAAAACATTGATGTTAAAAAGAATCTGATTTTTTCTCAACTTATTACCTCTGTTGTCTGTTAAAGATTTTGTTTCCCTACCAAAAAAAAAAAAAAAAAAAAAAAAAAAAAAAAAAAGCTGCAAAGGAAGGAAGCAGACAAACAAAACTGATAGAAATAATAGTATATCCAATGTCTGTTCTATACTGGTTGGTAATAAAACTAACATCTTCAGGCATGGGAATCCTCTTTGATGAAGGAACATAATAGCTTTACTGGTTCTGGTGTGCCATGTAGACACTTTCATTTTATTTCCTAGAAGGTTAAGATTCAACACAGGAACTTCACATTTTCCTTTCCTCTTATGTTGTAATAATACTTACTATTCATTATTAGTTTTTATTTCAAATTAAATTCACTAATTATTTTGAGTGGAAGAGGCTTTCATTGCAGTGGTTTAATGAAAGCAATATATATTCTCACTGCAGTATATTGATATTCTCTTCTTGATTTATAACTCATACAAGTTATCTGCAAAATGCAAAATTGTGTTTCCATAACCACACATTAGAAGTGAATGGAGTGAAACACTTTTTTGTTGTTGTTGTTTTGTTTTGTTTTTGTTTGTTTGTTTGTTTTCCTTAACACCACTTCAGGAATGGGAAAAAAAAATGCTCTCAGAAGCCAATCTTTCATTGATGTCAAGCCATACAAGCAAATATATTTTAAAGATTACTGCTAGAAATTGCAGAGAAATTGATTCAAACTTTAATTGGCACTGTCTTGAAAAGAAACATTGCTATTCCTCTACATAGTTTTGCAAATATGGTACATTTATGCTACAATGACCTGCATACATTCCTTCCTTCCTTCCTTCCTTCCTTCTCTCTCTCTCTCTCTCTTTCTCTCTCTCTTTTTTTTCTTTTTTTTGTTTGTTTTCTGGATATGGAACTGACCTAAGTTAATTCCCAGGACAAAATGACAGTCAGAAAGGCTCAGCTGGCAGTTGTGATTATATACTAGGCACTTACTTTATTGTACATTTTCCCTTAAGGATCAGGTGCAGTGGCTCCTATGAGCATGTTTATTTGCTCAAGCTCCAGAACTGTCACAAAAGAAATAGCAATTATTAGGAGAGATCAGTTAGCCTCAGTCCCCATGCTTCCAAGATTTGTGGCTATTGTTTATTTGCACCTGAATAGAATATGGGAGTTTTAAAAGCAACAGCAGCAAAACCAAATAAGTTTTCTGGGTATTTTGGTATCAGAAAGAATGAGAAAGCCTATGTAAAAACAAACAAACAAACAAACAAAAAAAAAAACACAAAACAAAACAAAACAAAAAACATCTAGTGGCTACACTCAATGTATTTAATAATCATTGTTTGTAGAGTATGTCTCTTACCATCCTGTGTAAAAATTCATAATGAAAACAATCATTCAACTAGGAAAAATCAACAATCATATGTTTACAGTCTACAAATGTAAAGTCTACAAGTGTAAAACAATAAAAATGATCCATAATCACTGCATTTCTAAACTTAATGAAACAATGTGTGCATTTTGAGCATCTGTGTACTTATCATTGTCAAATATTGTATAGTCAATTAAAAAAAAAAAAAAAAGGAAAAGAAGGTGAGAATGTCATGCTTTGGCAGATAATATTAAAGTGCAGAATTACATTCCATTAACAGTGAAGAACTTGATTGATAATTCAGTGTTAAGTGCAAATTATTGTAAGCATTCTGCTCATTAATTGGAATATGGCTAGTAAGCATTTTATCTTTTTTAAAGAAGATGGAGATGAATTTGGATTGGCATACTGATTCTTCCTGAGGATTGAATATACTCTATGAAGCACTACTGTTTTAAACAAATTTGTTTCCTAGTAATGTTTGCATTGCTGCACTAAAAACTTACTAGTATTTATTTTGCCTTGGGGGTGAGAATGTACAAAATGTTCCCAAAAATGTTTTCAGTATCAATGACTTTCTCTATCTACTTCCCTTTCTCTAGATTACTTTTCTGAACAGAAATACTAGTGTTTTTTTCACATCCTTCAGTCATGAGCTCAGGTTCCCCACTTCAGTGAAGCAACTTCTACCTCACAAAACTTACTAACAGCTTAAGATCTGGAGGTCAAATTACCCCTACAGCTTTATCTACATATATTATAGTTCTCTTTTGAGATAGAAAAACCTTCTTTATTCTCTGCCATTCTGTTTGTTTCTGAACTCTGATTCTCACAAAACCACATATAAGAAAAATAAAAATAAAAATAAGCAAGTGAACAAATGAACAAATGAACAAGCAGACAAACAACATGCTTGAATGTCAATGACAGTATCATGCTACCTTGCTCCCTATAATTTTTCACCAGACATACAGAAAAAATACAGAGATTTCCTATACCAGAACTTACTCAAATGTATCCAACAATAGAAGTTACACATGTTTATACAGAAGCTCAGTTACTAGAAGAGTCAACAGGTGTTTACATTACAGTGATTTTGTTCTGTTTTCTGCTATAAATAGCATTCACACAGAACTTCAAGAGAAATTTTGCAGGTCTCAAACACTTGTCAAACCTTACAGTTGCAGTTGCCATTTTGTGTCCAGTGACTTCTGTTCTGTCTATATTTTGCCCACAAAAAAATGTCAAACACTTTTGAAGTAGGCAGATTGATCAAGGACATTTGGTATTAAATAGCAAAAAAAAAAAAAAAAAAAAAAAAAAGAGAAAAGAAAAAGAAAATGCATGTGACATTAAAGGTTTTGATTAGTATTAACAATTCTATAAGTATTGGACTTATATGACTTATATAGTACCCCATTCACTTTGACAAAAAAACAACAACAACAAAAAAAGGGAAACAAAGATGAACATTCATCAGCTGATAATAGCTTTCTTGTTAACTATCAGCTTTTATTCATGGCACTTTGAGATTCATTCTCTATTGCATTACCGTACATAGAGTCTGACTCTATGGATATGGATGGTTATGGATGGATAACAAGGCTAAGCTCAAGTAGAGCAGAATTCTGCCTTGAGAAGCTGGAAAGTGTTTAATGCTTTATTTTCATGTCATGAAACTGTAAAATAGGAAAATTGATGAATAGTGTTTGTAAAGGAAATAAGAAACAAAATCAGAATTCAAAATTATTATAACCTTTGATGGAAAAATAATACAACTTACCAAATGTCCTAAACAATCAGTTCCAAAGTTATAGTGAGAAAAATGCTCTAATTTCTTTCAGTAAAGGCTCTCTGCTGACTGTGCAGAAATTCCCAGAATGTTAACAACATTTCTAATGTGTTTTCAGATCTCTCTTCTCTGGCTTGAGAAAAATAGTTTCCTTCTCCACTTTCTTCATGCCTTTTTACATGAACTCCGTAAACATGTATTCATGTATTTTACATGAATACATGAACTACAGTCTACTAATATTAATAAACAATATTTACTGAGGAGTGTGACTTCCAGATTAGAAATAGAAATAAAAGGTGCCAGAAGGTGTGTGATACTATCTGTTTAAAAATAATGTTATGTATTTGATCAGAAAAAAAAGTCCATTTAATTACCTTTTAGGCAGACAATGATTTATATTCACAATGTTTTTATATTACATAGAAAATGGCATTGTATTATAAATGTCACTTCAACCTGAATAGTATTAGCTCTTTTTGAAATAGTTGCTAATCAACATGAATTGTTATAACCTCAATGTCTGCTACAATATTTTACTTTAAAAGTTCGCCAATATAAGAAGTTTATTGTTATAGTCAACATAAGAACTAAACATCTCATGAATGGATTTAATCAGAAAACAACAACAAAAAAAATCTATGATGTAGAGATATATTTACAGAGAAAAAAAAAAAAAAAAAAAAAAAAGCCACAGATCACTACATTATTTTTTTTCCAGACCAGAGAAGGAGTTATCTTAGATATATCAGAAATGGATGGAAGTCTTCAAACATTTTGCTTTTTTTGTTTGTTTGTTTGTTTTAAGGCATTTAAATGGTAATAATTACCAAGTCGTTCACTTTGCAACATATTTTGTAACAGAAAAAATCAGTTACACAGTTCAATCTGTCAGTGTCACAGAGCCAAAAGCACATAACATGAATCCCAGCTCTTAAAAGCCCCGTCCTGGCTCCAGCCTCCCTATTCCCACCCCCACGGCCCACCTTTGCAAAAGAGAGAGCTGAGCTGACCAGCTAACTGTTCTTGTAACTGTGTATTACCAGTATCACTGAGTCTGTATTACTATTTGTACGATAAAAAACAAAATGATGATTCAGGATGTCCTTGAAGCATAATAGGGAAAAACAAACAGATAAATAAACAAACAATAACCACAGAGTATGTGAATACTTCTACTTTTTGAAAGTGGGAACAAAGGGGTATATAAGGTGTGTATCAGTGTGTATCTGAATACTTCTGTGTTCAATATTTGCATACTGAATTTTAACTTTGTTTGTTTGGTTTAGTTGTAAAAGTATCTTATAAGGTAGACATTACCCCACCATTATGTCAAAGGAATGTCCATCGAGGTAGAGGATACATAGACTAAGGAAACCACAAAGAATCGCTGGATCTTGGTGGAGATAGATAACTGGTCATATGTTTTAAAAGTGGTCACATGGGATCCCTATGCATTTTCTGGGTAAGTGAACATTTTTTAAAATCCTATTGTTATGAATATTCAATAACAGAGTTTAAAGACTATCCTTGATAAAACATTGTTTCTAGCATTTACCCAGAAAAATTATTGTGGCCTGCCAGAATCCTCAGTACTTCACTACAGTATAGAGAAGAGGTGAAGAATCTTTGGCTTCTTATGGAAGACAGGCATCTTGAGACTTGGGAGAAGCCAAGAGACCAGAGGTGACAGATTAGTGTAGGCAGCTGAGTTGACAGATCAAATTAGCTTTTTTTTTTTTTTTTTTTTTTTTTGGTTGTGACTGTGAGTCCGCAGGAAACCTTAAACTACAATATGAACATTTAAAAAACTTTATGACAGTAACTGTAGGTAAGCCTGAAGGCTCATGACATCAGGACTCCAGACAGGTGCCTGAAGCATACACATTTAATATAAAAGATTTTACTTATTTATTTATTTATTATTGTATCACTGTATTTATTTATTAATGTATCACACACATCCAGTTGTTACTCTTACCTCTGGACAGCTGAGTTAGGGAAGAAATATATTCAAATAGTTAGAGTAGATATGTCTACAAGGACAGGATAATGGATTTTGATCCTAACCCCACCATCAAGTAACAGTCTCATTTTGGATATAGCAATTCCTTAGTTTCTTTATTGGTAAAAATATGGATGCTACAGAATTTTGGAAAATATTTAGATGTATTTGGATGAAAGAGATATTTAATGTGAAAAAGCTTCTGAATATAACAAAGTTTTCTTTTCCAATAAGTGTATTTTGAATCAAACATAAATTCTGCATGGTTTAGAAAGGAAATTTAACATAAAAATTATTACATATCTGTCCAAAGAGATTAAAAAGAAGAAATAGTAAAAATCAAGTTATGGAATTTAGTTCAGTTTCATACTTTCTTGGATAATTCTAGTAATTTTCCAGTGAGGTTGGACAACTTTTTTAATTATATGCATGTTTCAATTAGATGTTTTATATCAGTAGCTTATTACTTGTGTCTTTTCAGTGAAATTCCCAGTGGAAAATTCTTGATTAGTAGGAAATGTAACCCTAAGAAAAAAGTGACTAATTCTGGTTCATTAATTGTAGTACAGATAGAGATTATATACATAGCTCCTGAAATGAAAGGTACAATAACATAGTAGAATAACATAACCTAAAAGCAGACATTAATTATCCTAGGGAAAAAAAAAAAAAAAAAAAAAAAGTGCAGTCGTGTAGCCTGAAAGTACAAGAGAACAAATTTCATCTTTATAAATAAATAGTCAGTTGATAAGGTGTAAATAGGAATAAATTTGTGTGCTCTATAGTTTTCACTGTAGTTTGTAGAGATGGCAATGGAGTTCAAAACACTCCTACACTTCCTTCCCTCATCAAGCTTTAAATTTAATTGTCCACATATTAGTATGTATATATGTTTATAAAAGTATTTATTTTTCATCCCATTCAAATCATTGCAATAACAGCATGTCTTCCATATAGATAAAGCCAATGGAACTTTGCAAAATTACGCATTAAAAAAACAACAACAACAACAACAGCAACAACAACAACAACAAAACAGGTATATATACAAAATGCATTTAGGTAAAATTCCAAATAAAAATTTAGAAATAAAGTATAATTACCCCAAAAGAAGCACCAATGTGATCCAATCTTCAATAAAATTATTAGATTCATTGCTACACTATTGCATGTATTTCCTCAAGGCTGATTTAGAAAGTTTCCAAATGTTAAGAATATATTGATGTTATTATGAGTTATTTGTGTGTCTCTGCATTATATAGGGATTTCCAATCTCCAATTTGTAGTTACTAAGGCGTGTTTTTAAAGCATGCATCGCACCAACAGTGTAGATAGCTAAATATTTTCTAATTTCAAATTTCCTTTTGGTCACTGATAATGATAATAGGTACTTCCATAGCACAATTCTTACTTTTTTTACTTTTTTTTTTTTTCACTTACATTAAAATAAGAAAAATTGCATTCTGTAAGTGCTTGTTTTATTCCACTGTCCATAAACGAGTCTGATTAGTTTATGTATATGTCTGCTCTTTAAATACCTGGTGTGAGGTGAGATGAACCAGACCATTACTGATGAGGCACTGCAACGGTCATTTTCTAACTACTTTTCTTGATCTACTTCTTAGCCTCCAGTTAGCTGACACTGTCAGTACTGTCCTGCAGGTTTTGACAGAAATTTCTGTTTCCTGAAGAACCTCTTTGCATCTTTTTCAATATTATTCTGTTAATTTGACAGTTCTGGACTTTTCTGCTCAGGGTAAAATAAGTGTTTAAGTGAACTGGAAATGGCTGAAAGCTGAAAAGGATTAATTTCAATCTTCTTTCTGTAACCAGTGAATCACTTGTCTCTGTCTTTTCACCATTGCTTTGCTGAAATTAGAAGAGGACAACAAAGCAGCTTCATGCAGGAAGGTGTGGACAATCATTAGTACTCTGCAGTTTGTTTCCAGAGATATTCCTTAAAATGGGTTCAATATACATGGGCGATTCATTTTATCCACCTGGTTAGAACACGTGTCTGAGTTTTGGTTTTGTTTTACAAGCTGAATTCATCCTGTGTGATAAACCTGCCGGGGGCATGATTACTGAAGTGGTTCAGAAGGAAGAGAACAAACATTGAAGTAACATAGTTTGCAGAGAGATCTGGACAGATTGGAGAGTTGAGTGATCACCAAACAGATGAAGTTTAACAAAAGCAAGTGCTGGGTCCTGCACCTGGGACGGGGCAACCCTGGTCTTACATACAGACTGGGTGACGAGACGCTGGAGAGCAGCCCAGCAGAGAGGGATCTGGGGGTTGTGGTTGACAGCAAGTTGAATATGAGCCAGCAGTGTGCCCTGGCAGCCAGGAGGGCCAACCGTATCCTGGTATGCATCAAGCACAGCATTGCTAGTCAGTCGAGGGAGGTGATTGTCCCGCTCTACTCTGTGCTGGTGCGGCCTCACCGCAAGTGCTGTGTGCAGTTCTGGGCACCACAGTATAAAAAGGACATTAAACTGTTGGAGAGTGTCCAGAGGAGGCCGACAAAGATGGTGAAGGGCCTAGAGGGGAAGACATATGAGGAGTGGCTGAGGTCACTGGACCTGTTCAGCCTGGAGAAGAGGAGGCTGAGGGAGGAACTCATTGCAGTCTACAACTTCCTCGCGAGGGGGAGTGGAGAGGTGGGTGACCTATTCTCCATAAACAGCCTTGATAGGACCCGTGGGAATGGGGTGAAGCTGAGGCAGGGGAAGTTCAGACTAGATATCAGGAGGAGATTTTTCACTTCACTGGCTCCCCAGTGAAGTAGTCACTGCACCAAGCCCGTCTGAATTTAAGAAGCGATTGGACTGTGCACTTAGTCACATGATCTAAACTTTTGGGTAGACCTGTGCAGTGCAAGGAGTTGGACTTGATGATCCTTATGGGTCCCTTTCAACTCAGGGTATTTTATGATTCTGTGACAGTTAATGCAACTGGTTGATACCCTATCTTTTGGTCCTTTACAGGATGCACAGCAAGTTGGACCTGCAAAGCATGTCAGAGTTCATTATTAACAGATAATTAACTCATCTGGCAATGTTCTGGTACCTTTGGAAACACTTAGTTCTGCTTGAGTGTGCATGCATTATTTAAATATAAACTATAACATTCCTATCAATGAATGAAAATGGTGAGATATTTTTTTAATATTAATTGACTGAAACTGGATTGAAGCTGAAAACTGAAATATTATCTGAAAATGGAGAACATTTATTCAGGACACAGAAATGCAGTAGATAACGCACTGTTTAGCTTTCTCCTCATATATCTTGAGGAATACCACAGGTGTACTGCATTATCCATGATCCCACAGCCACCCTTGCCAAGTAAATATTGTAAATGATTGTTTTGGGTTTTCATATTTTTTGGAAGGGATGGAGAGCCTAGCCTGTACATCACATCCTTTGCTGAAGTCAAAAATTAAGATTCTTATTGCAAAGAATTTACACATATTAACACAGAACATGTTTTTCCTTTGGATTTAAAGTATTAGTGAAATCTTCATATAGCTTGAAAGGCTTTGAGGAAAGTACACCTAGTTACATGCATTAATACAATGCTAACAAAATTATAAACAGGGAGGATGTTACTCACAGCCCAGCCTACCTACCATTGCTGGGCTACCAATGCATGTAGCATGATGCTACATGCATTAACTAGAAGATCAACAAATATGGTTTCTGCAGAATTAAATAAGAGCAAGCTCTTAGCAATAGTGGAATTTTCTTCTCCTCAAGACACTTCCATGTCTTTCCTTTTAAGATACAGTCTGAAGAGATTTCCTCTTTCTAATCAGTAGTCAGAAAATTCACCCACAAGTTGTACATGTAAAGGAGGAAGGATGATTTTATAACCACTATGTTTGGGATGCTAGCTTGGTGGAAGATCCAAGGATGATCAGAGGGCTGGAACACTTCTATGAAGACAGGCTGAGAGAGTTGGTGTTGTTCAACCTGGAGAAGAGAAGGCTCCGGGGAGACATTATAAGGTCTTCCAGTACCTCAAGGGGACCTACAAGAAAGCTGGAGAGGGATTCCTTATCAAGGAGTGTAGTGATAAGACAAAGAGTAAGGCTATAAACTAAAGGGAGAATTAGATTAGATATTCAGAAGAAATTATTTACTCAGGTGGTGGTGAGGCACAGGAACAGGTTGCCCAGAGAAGCTGTGGATGCCCCATCCCTGGAAGTGTTTAAGGTCAGGTTGGATGGGGTTTTGACCAACTTTATCTAGTGGAAGGTGTCCCTGCCCATGCCAGGAGCGTTGGAATTAGATGATCTTCAAGGTTCCCTCCAACACAGATCAGATCAATGGATCAGATACAAACTTCAGCACTGATACTAAAATCTGATTCTAAAATATATTTAAAATTCTATTTTTCACTAAACTTGCAAAAAATATTTGCCTTTGAGTAAAAATCTTTGAGGAATCTTACCAAGTTATCTTTATTGGTAGAAAACAATAAAATACCTATAAAGGTTATGTGGAAATCATATATATATATATATATATATTACAAATATCTTAGAATAGGATATTAAAAGAATGAAAGAGTTGGAAAGAGAAGATGTGGGAGAAATTGAAGAGAGGATGAGGCAGAAAGCATAAAGATGAGGGGAAATGATGTATGTATATTTTGTTGTTTCTATAGGGTAGAACATATTTGTTCTACACCTGTCATGTTATAGTTTAGTTATATTTCATAATGATGGACAACAGTAAGATGGTACTCTGTTTGCTTGAAAACAGGATATTATTTTAAGTGCATTTTTATTTTCCACTCATTATTCACAATGAATTTGATGTAAGGTTACTGCACTGATCTTATAATAAACATTGATAGTTTATAACCAAACAAGGCATCAACTAAGAAACAGATTCATTAAGAATCTGTTCATTAATCTGTTCATCAATTCATTAAGAATCATTCGTAGACTTTCACTGTCATTCATATTTTGCAGACTTTTTTTTTTTTTTTTCTTTTTTTTTTTCCATGGAGATAAGGGAATGGAGGTTTGCTGTTGGAGTGTATGCACAAAATATTATTCGTGGCACAAGAGAGAAAGTCCATCTGTTCATTTTCATCAGGGACAAAGTGTAAGTTTTTTGGTTTACTTCCACCACTGGACTTAAAATCAAAGAACAAAATATTCTCTTGATGAATGCAGTCATTTCTTGTAAACATGTTTTTAAGTGTTCCAATTATTACTGTCTGGTTTTCCTTGGTGGGACGTCCCAGGCACTAGGGCATAAGCTGCTCTTCATCCCACCTGAATTTAGAATTCAGTCATCACATATGTTGAGGGGCTGCTTTTTCCCAGAGATAGATAATTCAGGGTCTCTTAGAGTCAGATTATATTAATCATCAAACACTCAGATGCCTCTTGTTTTACACTCATTGCCTCAGCATGAGGGGGATTATTAATTGCTTCACAGTTGTTTACAGTTCTCTCACATTCAGTATGAATTCTTCTACTCAGAAATTTTAGAAATGCTGATTTCTGATCAGCATTGGAAATTCTGGACTCACTGATAGTGAAAAAAAAAGATAAAAAAAAAAAAAAAAGATTTCATTAGAGATTTCATTGATAAATAAGCATATGAAGAAATCTGAAGAACATGTACAGACAATATGATAAATCTCAAGTGTGGGAGTTACCACTTAAAGCAAAATATACAATACACAGTTATGACTGAGAAAATACTAACAAACAAGCAAACAAATTCCACAGCAAGGTGTTGAAAACCTGTACATCTGTCAAAGAATTATGGGGAAGTGGCTTGATCATACTCCTCATTATTATTATTATTTATTTTACTTTTAAAGATTCACCAGCTGACTAGAAAAAAGTTAGTCAAAACTCATGAGTTTAACAAAGTGTATTTTTAAATAATATTTTCATAATATTTTATTTGCAGATTATTTTTGAAAAAGTTCTAATAAACTTGTAAGAGACTATCTGAATAGTGTCATCTCACAGCCTTCTGTCATATGAACCACATAAATTTCTTACAGTTGTAATTTCTTTCAGAGTGTTGTTCTTTCTAACAGAAATTCACAGTCTTTTCATAAAGTAGAATTGAATTGTTGCCCCAGGACTAGCTTGTCATTAGTTTGAAATCTTGAATTCCACATCATGGGCTAAGACATATTGTTATAGAAGATCCACCCTCCTCAACTAGTCAGTAAACATTTTTTATTTTGGATTCTCTGCTAATATCCCCTTGTTGATTTTCTAGTTTGCTGGTGTAAGAAGAAAATTAGGAATGCCAAAAATATTTGACATCTATATCAGGAGAAAGGATATGCCCATTATCCAAGTAAGGATAAACCAATAAGCCTTAATATACTGCTGTTGTGGAGAAAGGAAACTACTGATCTGAGATGCACTTTAACACTTGGATAGCCAGCAGCAAAAATGTGACCACTGAAGTCTAGGTGAGCCTTGATGTGATTTTTGCTAACCCTACAAGCATCTAGTGTTGTGTAGATAAGGATTAACAAATGCTAATTAAACATAAATTTTAGATTGTGGTATATCTACAGAATGCAATAACTGTTGAACTAATGCAATTCTAAACTATCATAATAAATTGAACATACAAAAACAAACAATCAAACAAACAATAGTGGGATAATGATGTAGTTATGTCAGCTGCAGAAAAAAAAGGAGGAAGGAACACTAATTTCTGATTAGTATAGAGGAACGGAGTCCCCCGAGGGTCATGCACAGGACAAAGACACAGTGACTGAGGACACAGTGATCAATTATCTCAAGACTGAGAAGCTAACTCAGCAAAAGAAATGATCAGAAGAAGTAAGTAATAGAAAAAAAATGATCAGTATTTTGACTGGATAAAAAAACAACTCAAAAAACTACTGAACTTTTGAATTAAGGTGGATCAGAATTGAAGATATCAGTGGCTGAGAGTCAACTGCTGTGGAGGTAAATACCTTCTCTAAGTCACCCTGACACTCCAGCAAGGTGCTACTGGTTCACTTGTATCAGGACTGTGAACTCCAAGGACCAAAAGAGAGGTTTTGTGAACTTGTGTGAGCTTGGAGAGTTCAGGGACTTTCAACTGAAGGTACTTGTCATAACCACACCATTGTTCTACTACTATTTTTGGCGATTGTGTGATATTGTGTTCATAGCAGTTATCCATTGTTATTGACATAATCTAGTTAGTTATATTATGATTTGTGACTACTTTTTTTTTTTTTCTGCTGTTACATTCCTAATTATCTTGTCACCATTATTGCCAATTATGTATTGTTTTCTCCCACATTTGAATGTTACTGAACTGTAGTTGTATTTGCTAGCTATGCTTAAGTGCTTGGATTTACAAAAGCTTCCAATCAACTAATCAGCTATTAAATATCGTACGTATCTCCTCACATTGTCAGTCATCAACCTGTTTTCTTACTAGATACCTTTGCATGCTGCTGAATATTATCCTGCTGTTTGCCCATTAAATTCCACTTTCCTTCTATTTCTTCATGATTCCTTCATTGACTTCTGAACTTCAGTTGTGTCTTTCCATTAAACGTCAGCAGCTTTAAAATAAAAATCTTAATTTCTGGGCTCTACATCTAACTTCACTTATTTTCTACCATATTATCCTTTTTATTTTGCACAGACAGTCTCAGGTCTGCAACAATGATATTTTTTCTTACTATAGTCATAAACATTTGTCTAACTTTTCCAGACACCTCTAAATTCCCTTTATTTCTAATTACAGATACCTGAACTGCTCTTCTGAACTTATATACCTAGATCCTGTTAACATTTAGAATCACAGAATCATAGAATCATAGAATGGTTTGGGTTGGAAGGGATCTTAGAACTCATTTAATTCCAATCCCCATGCCATTTATTTTTCAATATGTCTCATTTTGCACCATAGTATGCATTTTCCTTGAAGCTGAGATTCCTATGCCCTTCTTAATTCCTGTCTAGTCATCTAGCTCCCAAAATATGTCTTTTATCTTGACTGAATTCAAATAGGACAGTTTGCACCCTCCTCTTCTGAATTGCCTCTCTGCTGCTGCCTCAGCACATATCTAAACCTGTCACTGGTTGTTCGGGAGGTGCAATTACATCCTCTTACACATAGAGCAACTGTGATTCATGAATAACTGCTGAGACCTGGCCAGAACATGCTCAGTACATGTGGAACATTTAAAGAATGGAGCTGTCAAATTCTTTTTTTTTTTTTTTTTTTTTCAATTGAATATCTGTGAATTACATTTTAAAATATATATATATATATAATTTGACTAAACAGTGTATTTCTTCACAAACATAACAAAGTCCTTGTTTTTTGTATTTCCTGACAAATTTCAACTCAATGGTGCACAAAAAGCTTTTAAGAACTTTCTAGATTTCTTTAACATGGATAAATACCCAAATATTCACCTTCTGCCTCTTTCAGAGAAATATCTATCCTATTTGGTCTTGAGTTATTTGTTTATTTGTTTTTCTCTGAGTATACGTAATGCTAGGAGTTGAATGTTCAGGTGACTTCGGTTTAGGTAATTTTGTTTAAGTAATCAGATTGGTAGAAAGGGGTATTATTCTTGGAAACAGTGGGTAACTATAGGAAATTATACTAATATCTGCAATTGCCATAATTAGTACTTTATTGAAACAATTTAGCTGTTGTGAAAATAGTTTTGTAGTTCAATGAAATTACGTTTAAATAAGTTGCATAATATCTTATGACCTCCTATATATATACATATATATATATATTTAGTAGCATACAGGAAAATTTGATCTGAATTTCTAAATGATGTTGCAATATTTCCACATAATATAGTTTGACCACAAGGACTGGTGAAGACAGGATTTTAAATCAGTGTCAGCTACTATATAGAGAACTGTTCTGTTCTTTGTTTAACACGAGTGATTTATCTGAAGATTGAAACAAAATTATTTGCTTTCCCAGCAAGTAGCAGTATCATGTTTTACCAAATCGACAATTGTGTTTGCAAGACAGAAATTACTTCAGAAATTGTTAGCAATGTCCTCATAGGTAATGTTCATTAAGAAATCTCAAGACATTTTCATAAGGAAAAGGGTATTAATCCAATTTTTGCTGGTGAAAATCCAGGTTATTTAAATCATTTATATCTGTTTGAAACACACCTATACTTCTCTATGGAGAGGTTATTTATCATTTTCCATATCATTATTTTATTTTATTTTATTTTATTTTATTTTATTTTATTTTATTTTAAAGTTTTGTTATGGAGAATACCTACAATGCTGCACCCCAGAGAAAGCAGTGTTTAAATAATGAATGTTGCCTTCACATGACAATAAAATCTCCATTGAAATAATAAAAGTTAACAGCAAATAATATAAGGAAAGTGTCATCTGCTTTCATGAAAACTCATAAAATAAAGAACATTCCAGTAAATACAGTAAAATTCTGTAGCGTAAGCCCACAGAAAGATAAGAAGATATATTAGTACAAGAATGATAGGTAATTTGTGGGATGATATTTTAAGGTAGCTTCTAGTACTTCTTAACCAGTTTCCAAAAGTCATTTGCAGGCATGAATGAACTGATGCTGGCTGATGCTAGCGATGCATTAATTAACACTTCGCTCTTCCATGATTGTAGTTTGGATATGTATATATATATATATAATTTTTCTGTTTTAGAAAACAAGAACACTTTAAACTGTAACCAGCCAACCAGGCAAACAAATTACACTTTTGATGTACATAGTAATTCTATCAAAAACAGTCCATGCATTTTCATGCTAACATTAGTACTTGTTCCTTTAATTTTTTATTGTTATCAGGCTCTAATATCAAAGACCTTCTAAAATATGTATGGCACTGGAGGGAAAGAGAATCATCAGGATCTATTTATGTCTACACATATGTATTTGCATAGGTACATGAATCAAATATTCTTGATTCTCAAACGCTATTGATAATTTTCATACAGAAATATCATTCATGCAGATTTATACAACAAGATTTCTAACCTTTTCATTTACACTTGACCTAGATTGGAATAGTTTTAATTTGAAAAAGGTAAATTTGTCAGAATATAATTCTACGTAAGCTGCATATCTTTGCAAGAATGAACAATGCATGCTTTATAATTTTCAATATTTTTGTTAGTAAACTCTTCTACACATTCTTTTAAAATAATATACATGTTTTCAAATAATATGTCTTTGGGGCACTGATTTTTTTGCTCATTATCTAAATTACTGGCTGATAATTCCATGTGTATCCTGCCGTGTGTGTACGCACTAATGGAAATCTTTATTTCATCTGTTCAAAGCTAGCAAGAGTGTAAACTTCAGTACTATTTCTAAGCAATTAGCTGAGAATCACTTAGTAAATAACACCTAAACAGTAAAATCATGACGCCTATAAGTAAACACATGAAAATCAATAATTTCAAAGATTTATTGCTAAAGAGAACTCAGCTGGCTTGATGTGATGGAGGTACATTGACTGAAATTTTAGCAACTCCCAACTACACATCCGAGCTGTAAACATAAACAGAAGCAGGTGCTGAAAACGGTTAGCAGCAGAATAAGTGTGCTTGCAATTCAAGAACATGCTTCACCAGAAGCAGAAATTTGACTTAATAGCATCTTAATTTTGGTGAAGGGAAGAGAGCAGAGAAGAGTGATTTTGTGGAGAATCTGCATGCTTTGCTCATTTCCTGCATTTTACCACATATGCTGCTATCTCGCTTTTTGAGTTAGCACACTGAGGGCTCCCAGCTGATGTGCATGCCTAATACATGAATTCCCATTAGCATTCTGACATATAGCTAATACTTTTAGTGACTGAAGGCTGTCCAAACACTTGGCATAAAATGGTGGAAGTGAAGAAATGGTTTTCAGTGTTACCATACAGAAGCTCATCAGTTCTTCCCTCTTAGACATTTGGTTCTTGCATCATCCAAGACATGACAGAATCAGCTGTTTCTGTGCAGGAGAGTTCTGTAGGTCTGCTCTTTGATACCTATTGTATCTCCATATGTGCCTTTTGTAGATAAACTGTACTATTGACAGAACAGAGACAGTCACTGTAAAATATTCTCCTAGTTAAAGAATAAAATTATGTGGAACATGATGACAGAGATATTAATCTCCATTAAATATTTGACTGACCAACACACTTATGCAATGGAAGGTTAAGAGAATATTGGTATTGTCAGTAAGGCTTGGCTGGATGTCAGATGCCCACCCACCACTCTCTTATTCCCTCTTTTTAACAGGACAGGGAGAGAAAAGATAAAAAACCTACAGGTTCATATAAAGACAGGGGGATATATAAACTATAATGATGGACAAAACAGACTTGATTTGGAGAAATGTTAATTTGATTTCTTGCCAAGTAAAAGTGGGTCTCCCACAGAAGCTGCACTTCCTGCCAGATAACCTGCTCCTGTGAAAGCTCTCCATGGGCTACAGCTTCTTTCAGGGTGTATGCATCTGCTGCAGCATGGAGTCCTCCATGGGCTGCAGTATGGGTATCAGCTCCAATATGTTCCTTCACAAGCTGCAGGTCGACAACATGCTTCACTGTGGTCCTCCCCATGGTCTTTAGGGGTATCTCTGCTCCAGCACAGAGATACCTCCTCACACTCCTTCTTCACTGACCTGGGTGTCTGCAGAGTTGTTTTTCTCACATTTTTCTCACTCCTCAATCTTGAAACTGCTGTAGAGCACTTTTTACCTGTTCTTAAATATGTTACCACAGAGGTGTCACCAGCATTGATGTGCTCATCTTTGGCCAATGGTGGAACTGTTTTGTAATCAGCAGGAACTGGCTCTACCTGACACAGGACAGCCACTGCTCTCTTCTCACAAAGGTCAGTCCTCCACAACCAAACCTTGCAATGTAAACTCAATACAATAGCAAGGACGATATGCTGATGAAGTTCAAAAATAATGTAGGATGTGATCACAGCTATGAAAAAAATAAATAAAAATAATAAATAAGTAAATAAATAAGTAAATAAATAAATAAAGGTGCAACACTAAAGCCACCAGAGAGTGGCTTTTGCTTTAGAAAAGTAATTGTATCAGTTGAGTGTGTCAGCTTCTTATGTAAACGTGTAAACGGCCTTCCTTAAGATAATACAGAAAATATTATCTTCCCCAGCCAGATGGACCTGTATTGGGAAATATATATTTGACTCACATAGCAAGTAAAGGACCAACAGGCTTGAACTGTCCTTAACCCAGGTAGTCCTTCTTGGTGACTGACGATGTCCAGCATTGTGACAGTTTAATTACAGAGACCACTAATGGGAATCATGTTTGTATTTTGATCCAGCACTACTTTGCAAATGCTGTGATGTTTGTTCAGATGTCAATAAATTGCTGTATTACTCTGCAAAATACACATATAGCACCAAATATCCACAAATAACTGTACTTGATATTAAAATTTCCTTCTGTGTGAATATCTAAAGAACTTGGCCAGAGAGTTCTGGATTCTGACAATTTGTTAAAATTTATAAATATAAAATATAAATATAAAAATAAGAGTCCATATAAAATAAATAAATAAATCTAAAAGACTAAACATTCTCTAACAATAATGACATAAAGTATCTCAAACACAATGATTGTATTTTGACTTTTTGGAAGGTGGAAAAGGGGGAAAGGGGGAAAAATAGAATGGTTATAATTTTACATCTACTGAAATTTGTCCACTGTAATAAAAACTTTATCTGACACTTTGAAGTTGGATTTTTTCAGTTTAGGGGGTGACCGATTCTATTTATGTACAAATACAATTTGAACATCCCACTGAGTGTTACTGCTATGGTGATCCACATCTTCAACTTGCTGGAATGTATTACTCCCATTTCTGCATAAAACACCTCCAGTTTTTCAGGAAAACAGAATAAAATATTTACAGATTTCTTATAGTTCATTTATTATATCTATCAGTGGTAGATCGTATGAAGTGTTCCTTCTAATTTTTGGAAGTACTTGTGTTGGTCTGAATAAAACAATACGTTACTACTAGAGTAATATTTTGCTTTTTACTATGTTTTCTGTTAGTCAGAACTGCAAGTTGGACTGGCAGTTCCTTACTTGAAAAAAAAATAAAAATAATAATAATAATAAAAAAAAAAAAAAGCAAGATGCTTGTGCTTGAAACCTTGATTTTGGAAGAACATCTTGTACATCATTTAGTGTTTAGCTTTGTTAATCTCTGTCATATTAGATTAAAAGCAAATACCAAAAAATGAAAAGTGAAACCTCCACTCTGCCAAACAACCAGTATACAGTGTCAGACACTATTAAAATAACCTGTGTGTCTTGGACACATCTGCCTCATCACAGAACAATTTGATCTGGAGTCTTGTGAGAATAAACTTCTCCTTCATCCAGCTATAGTACTAATTTCATATATAGAGAATCACAGAATCACAGAATCACAGAATAGTCTAGGTTGGAAGAGACCTCAAGATCACCAAGTCCAACCTCCGACCTAACGCTAACAAATCTTCCACTAAACCATATCCCTAAGCTCTATATCTAAACGTCTTTTAAAGACCTCCAGGGATGGTGACTTCTTCCCTGACCACTTCCCTGGGCAGCCCGTTCCAATGCCTAACAACCCGTTCAGTAAAGAAGTTCTTCCTAATATCCAACCTAAACCTCCCCTGGCGCAACTTTAGCCCATTCCCCCTCGTCCTGTCACCAGGCACCTGGGAGAATAGACCAACCCCCACCTCACTACAGCCTCCTTTCAGGTACCTATAGAGTGCAATAAGGTCGCCCCTGAGCCTCCTCTTCTCCAGGCTAAACAGTCCCAGCTCCCTCAGCCGCTCCTCGTAAGACTTGTTCTCCAGACTCTTCACCAGCTTTGTAGCCCTTCTCTGGACTCACTCGAGCACCTCCATGTCCTTCTTGTAGCAAGGGGCCCAAAACTGAACACAGTACTCGAGGTGCGGCCTCACCAGAGCCGAGTACAGGGGGACAATCACTTCCCTGGACCTGCTGGCCATGCTGTTTCTTATGCAAGCCAGGATGCTGCTGGCCTTCTTGGCCGCCTGAGCACACTGCTGGCTCATATTCAGCTGTCAACCACTACTCCCAGGTCCTTCTCTGCCAGGCAGCTTTCTAACCACACATCTCCCAGCCTGTAGTGCTGTTTGTGGTTGTTGGGCCCCAGGTGCAGGACCCAGCACTTGGCCTTGTTGAACTTCATACCGTTGGCCTCGGCCCTTTGGTCCAGCCTCTCCAGATCCTCCTGCAGAGCCTTCCTACCCTCAAGCAGATCAACACACGCACCTAACTTGGTGTCGTCTGCAAGCTTGCTGAGGGTGCACTCGATCCCCTCGTCCAGATCATCGATGAAGATGTTAAAGAGGACTGGCCCCAGTACCGAGCCCTGGGGAACTCCACTAGTGACCGGCCTCCAACTGGATTTGACTCCATTCACCACAACTCTCTGGGCCCGGCCATCCAGCCAGCTCTTAACCCAAAGAAGTGTGTGCCAGTCCAAGCCATGAGCAGCCAGTTTCCTGAGGAGAATGCTGTGGGGGACGGTGTCAAATGCCTTACTGAAGTCAAGGTAGACCACATCCACAGCCTTTCCCTCATCCACTAAGCGTGTCACCTTGTCATAGGAGGAGATCAGGTTTGTCAAGCAGGACCTGCCCTTCATAAACCCATGCTGACTAAGCCTAATCGCCTGCTTGCCCTGCAACTGCCGCATGATGACACCCAAGATAATCTGCTCCATGAGCTTCCCTGGCACTGATGTTAAACTAACAGGCCTATAGTTCCCCGGGTCTACCCTCCGGCCCTTCTTGTAGATGGGCGTCACATTTGCTAGCCGCCAGTCAAGTGGGACCTCGCCTGATAGCCAGGACTGCCGATAAATGATGGAAAGCGGCTTGGCCAGCTCCTCCGCCAGTTCTCTCAGTACCCTCGGGTGAATCCCATCCGGTCCCATCGACTTGCATGCATCCAAATGCTGTAGCAGGTCGCCAACCATTTCCTCGTGGATTATAGGGGCGACATTCTGCTCCCCATCCCCTTCCACCAGCTCAGGGTACTGGGCGTCCAGAGAACAACTGGTTTTGCTGTTAAAGACTGAGGCAAAGAAGGCGTTAAGCACCTCAGCTTTTTCCTCATCTCTGATTACTAAGTTTCCCCCCACATCCAGTAGAGGGTGGAGATTCTCCTTAGTCCTCCTTTTGGTACTGATGTATTTATAAAAACTTTTTTTGTTGTCCTTAACAGCAGTGGCCAGATTGAGCTCCAGATGAGATGGCCTTTTTAATTTTGTCCCTGCACCGCCTCGCAGCATCCTTGAAGTCCCCCTGAGTGGCCCGCCCTCTTTTCCAAAGATTATAAATCCTCTTTTTTTCTCCTAAGCTTGAGCCACAGCTCTCTGTTCAGCCAGGCCGGTCTTCTTCCGCGCCGGCTCGTCTTTGGGCATGTGGGGACAGACCGCTCGTGAGGAATTATACTTTTTCAGCTGTAAACTGCTGAGAGATTAACTGCCTTGCACTTGAAAAATCCTACAGAACAGCTCCCCTGCAGCTCACGGAGCTTTCACAGTTACCCTCTTTGCTTTTCAGGAATTCAAGGGAAAGTCTCTCATTGTATGACTGTGATAAGGTACAGGGTGTTGAGGAGAAGTCTGATTAGATTTGACACTTTAATTGAAGAATGATAAATGCTCTTCACCATTTTTTGTACAAAATCTTCACAGGTGACTGCTTAGATAATAGAATTATTCCACCACAACCTCGAGATATACTCTGGAACTCTTTTTAGATACAACTAAGAGAATGCAAAACTTTTTTTTCTTATGGCAATGCCTCACTCTGTTGTTAAAAGCATATATTTGACATTATGTCATTATTGATCAAAGATATGTTCATAATGAAAAAACCCTTTATTGGTATGCCTGTAAAGGTTTATAAATTTGGAAATCCAAATTTTATCTACCAGGTAATGGGAATATGATACAGGAAGTTAAAAATAAAAAAAATTAAAAAAATTTGCCCCATAATGAAGGGAATGTCCACTGCACATTCCTACTACACCTGTGTTTTACCAGAAAAAGAAGGTAGAACACTCATTTCTTGATCAAAATGTCTTTGAATCACTATGATGTATGTTCCCAAGACTTCTATGTAGTCACTGCACTGCAGATAAAGATAAAATTTCCACAGAATGGCGGATCAGTTCCTGAGTAGCTTTTTGGTATATTCTCTTACATGTGACAGTTAACATTTTCCAATTATACTGCTAATTAACACATTCTGAGTTAACTGGAACCAACTGATGTCTAAGAGTTGCCTCAGTCTTCCATGATTAAGTAAGAATGAACTTCTCCTTCGTATCCCTAGGCCAAATGATAAAGTGCAGAAATTTTTTGGTTATTACTAGTGGGTCAATGGGTTAAATGAATTGAGTACCCAAATGTCCATGCTATTAACCTAAGCAAGGACTGGTGGTTCAAATGTGGTTCAACACCTAGGAATAAAGATAGATTTACTACAGAGATAAATTATTTTCCTTTAAAGATTTTTCAAGGAAGACGTGGAGAGATTAAGTTGACTTCAGGCTAGAAGGCTACTTCCTTTCGTTATGGCTTAACAATTTATTCAGTTCATAATTTCACAAGGGTAATGTACATTATTTTCAAAGCCAGTGTAGTCTGAGATTTGATTTTGCATGTCTCAAACCCCTCTCTCTTTTTTAACAGTACATTGTCTGAAGAATAATAACAAAAGTAGTAATAATAGTAATAATAGTAATATATAGGATAATACAGCTGAAAAAGTGAAAATAATGCTGAAACTATGGAGTGATATATTTTTTATACTTTGTTCATTGTAAAGAAAACAAGTAACCATAACAGATGGCATGTTTTCCATCTCTCTCATAAACAACTGTCATTTTCAATTTTCACATTTCACTTGTTTCATTATCCTGCAGTTTATATTATCTCTAATCCGATACCCATTTTCTTAAAAGAACTTTGAAAATATATTTTTTTCTTCACTGAGAGCTAAACATTATGATTACAATGATCCTTAGGATTCTTAGTCAGAATGAAGCCCCATGGTGATAGATGATCTACAAAAACAAAGTAGAAGTTTGCACCTGGCACCTCTACATAAGACAAAATATAATTCTCCTCCCTCTTTCTCCCTCTCCACGAGTTTCCACCCCACCCCACCTTTACTGGGGAGATCAGTGATATGCACTACTGAAAAACTGAAATTTTAATGTATTTCAGCTTGGTAGAATACTGTACATCAATGGATATATAATGTCTTTAACTTCAAGGATTTTCATATCAGACCAATCATCTGTAAAGCCTTTCTGGGTATGTTTCAGAATTATATCTTAAAGCAAGATTAAAGTAAGTCATTGCTTGTGCAACGGCAATAACCATGCAATGAACTATTGTAAGATTAAACTGATAGAAACATAATTTTAACCTTTGCTTGGATTTCATATGATGCACATAATCTGAATGTAGTAGTTGCTTAAACACAGCTCTCTAACTTTCATGAAAACTCCATCTTGGTAAGCTTAGACCTGCTGTGAGAGTATGACAAATGTGTGGTAGAACAGAGATAAAAGTCTTAGCACCAAGTAGTGCAGGTGAATCCAGGAACATGCATTCTAAAATTTCTAGACAACTCTTTGTTTAAAATATGTATGCTCAGAAAAGTTACATTTAGTTTCAGAAAGTTTTTCTTCTCAAAATATACCTTCTTTAATGATTTTTACCCAAGTTTTCAGTATCAAGTTTCATTCTATGATGATGTTCTACTGAAATGCCTTGACTATTTTTAGATCAGTCCAAATGAAGATGCTTGTGTGAAAAAGGTTTCTTCATATTTTTAGTTCTGCCAGCATAACCTCATTACTATGTTTGTGGACTTCCAAGTAATCCTATCTAGGAAGCCAGAAAAAAATGCATAATAAACCACAAATTCAAAGTCCATTTTATGGTCCATTTGATTCTCTTTTTGGAAGAGAATATAAATCTTATTCTAAGCACCAAATGATACTAATTGTAAATTTCAAATATGATTATATTATAAACAGATTTTATAATAAATAAATTATTCAGAATTCATATTCAGTCATAATACAAAACAAATCTCAGGTTAATGATATAATATTAATGTTACCTAAGATCAACCTATAAGACAATAGCCCAATTCCTTAATTAGGCAATTGAGATAAAAAATGAAGTTCAACTAGATAATACACATGAAAGAAGAAAAATGTATTATGCATACACTTTGTTTTACATTCATGAACCTAATGAAGCAGAGTATATATATGATTATAAATAATTTGATGGGTTTCATTTTATTTTTATTTATTTTTAATCCAACGTTGACCACTTGATCTTAATTACTAGCTCCAGATGTTAGGTACAATATGTAATATAAATGTTTAGTCTAAAAATATATAACTTTATTTTATTGGGTTATAACTGCTATGGTGAAATAATTGCAATATTGACCCTTGAATAATAACAGCATGCCACTGTGAGAAAGTATTTTTTATCATACACATCCCTAACTTTACTGTAAATAATATCAAAACTGCTTTTCTACACACATCAAAAGTTTAAGGTAAGCTACATGGTAGGTTATGATCAATTGAATCTTAATCTTTTCTTATTTTATTTATTCTTTTCCTGAAATTGTTCTTAATTTATTTTTTCTGATTAATATACAAATACATATTTTCTGTCAACACTTCAAGAGCAGGCTTGCAAAATTGATACAGAGGATGCAATAAATCTACTTTATTTCTGTAATGAAAATAATACCTACAAAATACCTGCAATGAGATAAGATTTTTGATTTCCACAGTATATTAATGATTTATAAGAATGAAACATATACTTGAAAATTAGATGAATATTATTAGTAAAATATTAAAAACATTAGATATGAATTCTAGCCATGTACTTCTTTCCTCTGTGAATTATCTTCTGAGAAAACAGTGTAATAAACCAAATATGTAGTTACTTGAAACATCTTAAAAATTAATTAAGTAAACCTAATGTTGCTTTTAACTAGTAAGACAACTATTTATTTGCCCTTTCTTAAATGAAGTAACAAATGTAATATATATTTCTAGGTATTGTAACCCAGAATAGACACTACTTAGATCTGGAATTTTTCCTTTCTAAGGAAAAATGTAACTCTGAAATGGTAAAGAAAATAATAAAGCAAACCTTGACTTTTTTTTTTTTTTCAGACTTCTCCCAATGTTGTTTTTTTTTGTTGTTGTTTTGTTTTGTTTTGTTTTGTTTTGTTTTAATCACTGACGTGTTTGATACTGTCTCTATCTCCTCTGTCCTGTAAAGGACCTTCTCAAACCTTCTAAATCCCATAGAATCTGAAGGATTAACAGGTACTTACTTACTTGAAGGTCTTCTGCATCTGCTCTGACAGTTTCTAAGACTTTCCAGTCTGAACAGTAGGTCAATAACTTTCATAGTTTTATCCATAATTGCCATAATCTAAATTCTAGCAAAATAAATAAATAAATAAATAAATGATTAGCTACATGTGTTCATGTGATTCCACCATAGACTTCTGGAGAGAGAAAGAAGATGAAGACAAAGGGAGATAGAGTTGATAAGAGTCCTGCTTTTTTTGTTCCTCAAGTAATATAATCTTATGGGTTAAATATATTAATCTAGTAATTACTGAATATAGTATGCCTTGTCTTAGTACACCTTTTTCATCACAATTCTTTCTTTTGTTCTGCAATGTATAAAAAAAAGGATGAAAACAAAATAATATACGGAATGATTCCTAAGATTTGTGAAAATAGATAACCAACAATCTTCTAAACAGATGTGTCCAGTCATGTGAGATGGTTTAGAATATCAGAAACACCTCTACAGGGCTGACAGATGCAACCTAAGTTGTATCAGTACTCTCAGCTTCAGCTGGAGCTCTAGGGTGACTAAATTTATTTATTTATTTATTTATTTATTTATTTATTTATTTATTTATT
>NC_048893.1:18525608-18582221 GCF_011077185.1 Oxyura jamaicensis
ATTTATTTATTTATTTATTTATTTATTTATTTATTTATTTATTTATTTATTTTAGATGAATGATCTATCTGGTATAAATCAGAGTATGTGTTACTAAAATGGTGTATACGACTTCAGGACAAGAAGAATTTAACAATAAATTTTAAATTGGTGAGGCTTGTCCAGTTAGTTTGATGGGATAGAAATTTTAGAATATCTTGGTGAACTAATAATTCTATCAGTTCATAATTATGATTTCTTATCAAGATCAATCTTGACCTCTGTGGAACACAATTTAGCAGAATAATGTTTAGATTGTGGTAATTAATGCTTGCAACCACAAATATAATTTCATATTTATTATGGAATAAAATTGGACTTTTTGCTCTACAGCATCATTACATCCTTGTTGTGGCAAAGTCAGTGCTTTGAATCCATTAACTTTTCATTGTGTGTTGTTATCATCCACAGCTAAAGATTAGCTACTGACACATTTATCAAAGAATGATAAATGAGCTGTCCTTTCCATTGTCTGATTATCTGACCTTTATTCAGTTAAAAGCACAAGGGGCTGACAGTGTTAAGTGCTTGCCAGTTCAGAATGAAACTGAACCCAGAAAATGAATGTTTGGTATTGTCTTCAATTATACAACTTTACTCCTTCAATTGCTGTTTAAATTAAAGAAAAAAATATATTGTAAATGTCTGTAGAAAACCCCTAATTCCACCCAAGCTTACTTTAAAATTTTAATTATCTCATGAAGAATCCTTAATCCTAAATGTTTCCTTAGAGAGAGAACAGTTTTATCATTATCCACTGGACTGTAGATAGTCAGCCAAAAAACACATAGTGTTGCAGATTCCTTTCATATGTGTTGAATTCTATCTATTTCTATGACATACACACTGCTTCTATGAGCTAGATGACTACAATTCTATAAATCTCAAGGGTCAAGCCTTGAATAAATTCACCAATTTCAGGTAAATTAATATAAATGGTTTTGTACCAGAGTCTTTTACAGTGACATGCATGGCAGGAGCTAAACTTTTAGCTATCAGTATGTATTTAAAGTTGGTTATCTAGACATTTCTATTAGCTAATATCTTGAAATAATATTTTCCTCTTCTGTGATAGGGAGTGATTCTCAGTACATGTATGCTTCCCTACATTAAAATAAGTTAAAGCTTAGAGGTGGGGCTGAGCACAGAATTAAATCTTTTAAATGTAGCTCTTTACCTATGTCCAAGCCACCACCACAAGTCAATGCATTCCATTGGTGTAGACAGAGACTCAATGCACTTTAAAATCAACACCTATTGCATGTCCAGTTTAATAGTTTTTTAGACTCTGTTGGCTGGATTTCTACTGACTGTAAACAGAAATTTTGACCTTTAATATGGCTCTACTTATGTCTAAACACCTGAATCTAGGTGTCTTGTCACATTAAATCATAGCCCTGAATTGCTCAGGCAGAGACATTTAGCTTTTTTATTATATGTACTCTCCCACCTCTTTAAAAATGTATGTATTGTCTGTAAGGTTTTAAATATGCCATCATATATGCCATCTCTACAGATATTTCAGATACTGTATGGAATCTTGAAGAACACAGGAAACTAAATGAATCACATCTTGTGACTGTTTCAGATAGTTAAAATTAGTTAAGATTAAACTTATCTGCATTCTCCAATTATTGATTTTGTAAGCGGAATTGATTTGCAAGCATGAGACAGTATGTTTTCAGTAAGATTTGAGGGAAAGCAACCTTTCCACTGTTTTTATGATAAGAATCTTTTTATAGGATTAGATGTAAACAAACTAATTTTGATTTAGAACATACCTGTTTTCACCTAAAATTCTACTCCCTAGCATTTTATATCTCCCAAAGCCAAACAGTTTTTTTGTTTGTTTGTTTGTTTGTTTGATTTGCCTCAATAAATGTAATGACTCCAGAGGAAGGCTGGTATTGGGAACAATAGCAACAATCTTTACCTTAATTATTTCTTCCTATCACAGTAATATTCAAACTAGCTCTTCTCCTCTAATCTAATCAAACTCACCTCATCTACTTCATTTTATGCATGAATGTAGGATCTAATATTTTAAATATTTTTTCTGAAAGACAAACCACATTCTTTGTCTTTGAAACCTCTTCTAAGTTGACCTTCATAGTCTTATGAGGATGCTGGTTTGTTTGTTTGTTTGTTTATTTTTTGTTATTGATAAGAGATATTCCCCAAATTAACTGCAAAATCTCCAACAGCTGGGAGTATGTAAAAAAAAAACAACAAGTCCATAGCCTTTGCTGTCTGAACAACGTGCCTTCCTGTATTTATCTTGATAATGGTTTTGTCTAGTATTAACTGTTTTCAGGCTATACTGCATTTTTTTTTAAATCTTTTTGTAGTTATTTTGCCACAGCCGGAGTTACATATAGCCAACTGTAGGTCTAAGTGTCTCACTTAATTGTGCTTGCAAGTAAAGGTTTTGAAAATCTAACTGAAACGGGAATTAAATGTGTATTATCCCTACAGACATGCTGCTCTGAAGTACCCAGGAGTAAGTCATTTTTTGTTCCACCTACCTCCATCTGATTTGGAGATTGCTTACATTTGTGCTTGCATGAAATGAATACTCAAATGCACAGGATGTTGTGTGCTCTGGATCTCCACCTGAGACTGCTCTTGTAAGCTTTCTGTATGGAACACGGGCCAGTTCAACCATGGGGAATGCACCTGAAGGGGTAACAGTGTCAGTATCACTATATTGTCCAGCTCCTGAGCAACATCTCTTTATAGCAAAGGGAAAAGATTGAAAATAATTAAATGTTATCTGCAAAGAAACAGATCTTAGTCAGTGTTCTTCGGAACCATTAAGCGGGGCTTCTAAGCAGCTTGAAATGGTTCTAAGCATTTGAAATTATTCAAGATTTTTATATTCATTAAAATATAACATTATGGTATGGTTTGTTCCTTTATCATTCCAGTTCCTACCAGGTAAAATAATGTTTTTTTGTTGTTGTTGTTGTTGTTGTTTTTTGTTTTTTGTTTTTTTGTTTTTTTTTTCCACACAAATACAAAGCAACAGTAAAGACGGGACCTGTAGTACTATTTTATACGTAATTAAAATTAGAGAGGGAGTTTAAGCAATTCAAACATAATTGCCTGGGTTGGAGCTTGACCAGAATGAAGAATTTTGCTCTAACTGAAATGTTCTTTGAATCTCTAAAGATCACGTTTTCTCATGTATTTGGTTTTACACCTTACTAGACAGATGGTATCATCAATACAGCACTATCCATATAATCAGTTTAATATTTGGTCAACAGGGAGGTTTGTGCCCAGACCTAACCTCATTTTAATCTTGTACTCACTAAATAAAAATTGTAGTTATACTTTAACATAGTTTGTATAATATCATCATTCTTCAAGTCTTATAATTACTGTACTAGTGTTTGTATTCATTAACACACTTCAACTCCCTGCCTAAGAGGTCTTGTGAGATAAAAGAGCTCTGTACAGTTCCTCGATCAAATTTAATTTAAAATGCTATTGTGGAACCTGATAGAAATTATTCTTGCTTTTCCCTGTGGCTAGTTAAAGTAGAATATCTTTGTATTAAGATATTGACTTTATTTGAGAGTAAGAAAAAAACAATCACTTTTAATTAGGACAGATAACAAATTAACTCTAGCTTTCTCCTTCACATTTGCATGGGACCTTTAGATATAACTTAGCTCATTAGACTGATGCAAGTGGTCTACTGGAGGTAATTAATGGAGAGTTGTTCAATAAAGTGTGACCTCAAATTTTGTCACTTAAGACTTCAGACTCCTTTGGAGAGATAGAAGTAAAACTTGTAAACAAGACTGCACATATAGGAACAATGCACAACGGTAGCAATGTGGTGCAGGAAGATAGTAAGCCACTAACAGCCTATCTGATAGCATAAAATACAATCAATTAATCAATTCTGACCCAAGCAGGTAGGCAGATATTTACCTTTAAAATGGTAGAGATTCAGATGAAAAAAAAAAAAAAAAAAAAAAAAGTCATCCAAACTAAGCCTTTTTCTCCTGTCAAAGCACGGTCTTAATAAGCACCTAAGATGCATTCCTGCATTAAAATTCACTTGACCTTTGGTAAGCATTAGAGAGAATAAAGAAAATAAAACTACAAAAATAAAGAAGACTACAGCAATCAGTAGAACTCACAGCAAAGTTAGAAAGGGACAGCTATTATTGATTGAAGGTCTAAGACATCAAGGACAGTAAATATCATATGGGAACTACCTTAACAGATACTCATTGAGCAACAGTGAAAATAAATGCAGTTCAGGATTTATCTTATTAGTACAGTGACTGATATAACAGACAACAGCATTAAAATACCACTTCTCCTTACTAATTGTGGAAGTACTAGATATTCTTTCAGTTTCTAAAAAGAGCTGTGAGAGAACTATTAAGCCTAACTTAATAGAATTTAAGAGAACTATTAAAATAACAATTCACAAACCAGGAACTAAACAAGCCAGTATATTTACTTTAGAAAATATGAAGAGAAAGCAATACCAAATCTTGCATTAGTTGGTATGCCATCCTATACATAAATTACAGGGTATGGAATGACAGTGGCAAGAGTAGAAAGAAATACCTCTGGTTTGAACCGTTGTTATATGAATACAATATTCGTGCATGTTTGGAGAATTTGCTAGTTAAATTTAACATCTAAAGTCAGCTAAAGGTAATCAAACCAGTTGGGCCAAGTCACATCAGGATGTGGTCAACATAATAAATGATGATGTCATATTCCCAATTGAAAAGGATTAAGTAGTAATTTGGAATTGGATGATAGGAGTTAAGAGTCAGTAGGTCCTAAATGGAGTTCAGTTTTTTAACCTAAAACTTATAGTATTAAACCTACCACACAACCATGAGTTTCAAGAGTATTTCAAAACTTTTAATACAGATGTGTGCCTTGGTTTTATCGCAACTTGAAAATGGGATGAGAAACAGAGGCTCACATTAGTTGCTACAAACATTATTCTCATAGAATCACAGAACAGCCCAGGTTGGAAGGGACCCCAGAAGATCATCTAATCCACCCTTTTGTAGAAAAGAGTGCCTAGATGACATTATATAGCACTCTGTCCAGTCACAACTTGAAAACCTCCAGTGATAAAGTTTGAATAAATATATGTGTATGAAGTATAATATTACCAACTTAACAGACAATATATATATATATATACAGTATTATGCAAAATGTGTAAATTCTAAATTTTTAAATGAAACTAAGTGATGTACTAAGGATAATGGAAAACCTTATCTTGTTTTCAGTGTAATTCCTCCATTTGATATACAAATAGGGATTTCAGCATGAGTGCATGTCTGGTATGAAAGGAAATGTATATCTCAAGGTAGAATTTTGGTTTAGCATTGATAGAATTTTAGTTCTTCTCTAACATGAAGTCTAGTAATGTGAGGAGCATATTTGCAAGCATACTAGATCTGACTTCAGCCTAACCCTGTTATCTTGTGGTTTCTTGAATTATCCTTATTTTCTCCGCTGTTCCTAAACTGTCAGTGTTTCAGAAGCTTTTCAACTTTGTTCCCATCAGCATGCTACCAGTGGCACCTACTCCTGGCCTTTGGCCTAACTTGTGTTCTGTTACATTTGTAAAAGGTATTCTACAGCTTAATAATGATCCATAAAACTGTAGTATTTTTATTAGTACCTTCTTTATATATTTTTTTCTTTGGTTAGAACTAGTCTTTTCTGTCAAGCTACAATCCCTCGCAGAGTTGGACAATGCAGCTGCTAGGTAGTAGCCCAGTAAAAATGGTTTTGCCATTTTTCATAAATGGCTACAGACCTGAGAGCATGGGTCTCAGATCTGGTCTGGGCTCCCCTTAGATGCAACTGGGATGACACTGGCTTCAGCACCAGCCTTGGGACCAAATGTCTGTTGCCTCCCTTGCCTGACCCTGAGCTCAGCATTGCCAGATTTGGGTTCTTGCTCAGCAGTAACCCTCACATGTATTTTGAATAGAGAAGATGGGTACGTGCTTTGAGTTCTCCAGGGTTACACTGAATACACTTGTGCAGCGTATATGTGTTATGATCTAGGATGGAAGGCAAGAAGGCTTGATTGCAGAGCAGATTAAACCAGACAGACACAGGAATGGCTGGGACAGAAGGAAGCAGATCCCCTTGCTGATAAGGTAAAATGTGCACTATTCCTTTGTGATGATCCTGCTCAGGGGCGAATTTTGATTAACAGAAATGGTGCTGGTGGATGAAGCAAACATTGAGTTAAGGTCCCTTATGCCAGTGTTCCTATGATTAGTTCTGAGGCAAACTTTTATAAGGAATCAGCTCATATCACATCTTTGAATGCCCCTTGTAGATCTGCTTATAGTTGTAGGACTCTCTCCAATCCATCGGTCCATCGGTCATTAAATCTTTTTGTATTTAAGCACATGTATGTTCAATTGTCTCAAGGGATCCAATAAAAATTCCCCAAGACCCTGCAGAAATACAAATCAAATTAAATTTTAGTAAAGTAAAAGGGTTTGAAATACACTCAAAAATAAAATATAAAAATAAAAAAAAAAAAAAGAGAGAGAGAGAGAGAAAGAATACAAACAAAACAAACTAAAAGAAAACCCAGCTGGCCTTTGAAAATCACTCATCAGTCTTTTTAGTAGCTTTATTTGAATAGATCATAATTGCTTGTCCAGAGCTGAATTATTCTCCCCCTCGCTTATACTGTGGTTACTGTGATCATGAAAAATAAAAAAAAGAGAGAGAGAGAGAGAGAGAAAGAAACATAGATAATGATATCTGTACTTCTATTTAAACAAATTTACATTGTTTAAGAGCAGATGGCTATATTAACACTTCGTGAGAAAAAATGTCTTTTAGAATTCATTTTGAATTCTGTCAGTAATCCTGAATTGTAACATTCACAGCCATTGCTGCTTTTGCAGCACATTAAGCTTTTATGAAAGTAAAAGTTAATTACATATGATGACTAAACTCCAGGGATCATAATTAGCTGAACTGAATGGCTGCACATCAGTAATTAAATGTCATTCCACTTCATCCTCCTGAGCCCTAAGCCCAACCCTTAAAATGTCACAGGTGTTGGAATCTGCTGTATCCATGGGACCATTTCTTCAGAAAACATGAATGTGGAATACTATACTAAATATATTAAGTGGAAACAATAATTAGATGTTAGTTACAGAACTTGTGCATTAACCAGATTAACCTTTTTCAGAGATTGTCTGTAGAAAAGAGATTGTACTTTGGACAGAACTTTTTTTCTTTGACTTTAATGTAGGATTAGGGGTGGTGTTTTGTGTTTGTGTGTGTGGTTTGTTTGTTTGTTTGTTCATTTTTGTTTGTTGTGTTTTTTTTTTGGTTGGCTGTTTTTTGTTTGTTTTGTTTTGTTTTTCTTCCAGGCAAGATGTGTGTCTTCTCTGCATATTATTTGGATTGTTCAATTTGAAAAAATAAATGACCACATCAATCTCTGGGTATGGTTTGCTTTGACTGATGGAGTATCAGAGGGAAGATATCATTCAAAGAAAGACCATTTATCTTGAACAGAACCACATAAGATGTTCTTGATTTGCATTGCTGTGCAAAATTTGTCAGTTTTATAAGATACAGGAGTTAAAACTGTTCCTCTGTAATTTGACAATTCTGGCAGTCCAGTTCTGTTATTTAAAAAAGCCTGTTTCCATATCCTGTTCCCTAAAACTGTGGATAACCAAAATCTACAGATTTTAAAACAATTGAACCTTGCAAGGAGATAAGAATATTTAACATTAATTTTCCACTTCTCTACTTTGAAGACTATAAAGTGTATTTTAAGGGAATTTTAATGGTATTTTAAGGAAGGCATCTGTAAATTAAATCAGGAGCTCTAAATGTCCTTTTTGAGGTATTTCTATTGAAATATTTTACACTTTTTATTGGACCTAATTTCAGGACATAAATTGATAACCCAGAGAGCTTTTTTTACTCTACAAATCAGAATGCAGGTTGCAAAATTATTTTATCTGTTTACAGCTTAAATTCATTTCATGACTTAGTAATTTGACTAAGTCTTAAAAAATGTAAGTCACTAAAATCTTTTAAATACTATACAGTTCAGTGCATAGAATATAATCTGTAATAGCTTTTATGTAGTACAATTTATTTTTGCTTGGCTGGATTAAGCATCCTACTACCATATGTCACCATTTCTTCTCGTCCATTCAACACCTGAGACAATACCGGCCATTGCCAGTATCACAGGAATCCAGGTCCAGCACAAACAGATGGTCAAATTGTAGAAAAGCCAAATTTGGAGGACTTGTCGATGGAGGTTTTTGTTTAGTTTATTGAAACATGTTGACATTCAAAGATCTCAAAAAATTCAGTAGGAGACTTAAACAACTGAAAATCCTGACACAGATATCTTATGCAAAATCAAAACAGGTATATTTACACTAGATTTCTGTCTCAATTGTGTTGACAAAGAGTACGCAAAATTTCATTATGCATGTGCTTGTAACAACTTCATTTCTTTCCAAGATGGTAAATATCAATTATGTTATCTCAATAAAAAATAAGGCTCAGATACGTGTAAAATTATTATTGCTTATTAGATCACCATTGATCCATTGTTATACCTGTCTTTACTTTCTTGGTGTGCTGTACATGTAAAATAATAAACAGATGTTAATATCAAATAACCTAGGCTTACTGGTAAACAAAGTCATATTATTTTCTGTTGCCACAGTCTGAAAAAGTGCACATAGAGCAGATGACTTACTACCGAATAACCTGTTAATTCACAGTACTGTTTTTGCCGATTTTTGTCCTGTTCTATACGTTAGAAAATGTAATATATTTATGTATATATTAACTAAATAAATATTCATAGCAATGTGGATAACTAATTGTGTGCTTTCAAGATATGGAAAATCAAATTTAAAACAGTCATAGGTTTGACCAGGCTCCAGATTCTGTCTGGTTTCCAGTGAACTCTACTGTAAAGGCTGTTGAAGATATTACTACCATAAGGATGTGACATAGACTGAGTTGTTTGTCACCTATAATTAAATCTCAGAGGTGGGGTACTTGTACCAATACAAGAAAAAGAGGTACAGTTCACTTTCATGATAAAAATAAGGTAGTTAAGTACCAGTGCAGAATACAAGAAAGAGGCATCTCTGCATTTAGCTTGTTTTGTTGCTGTCCTGTAGACATTTTAAAGATTATTCTGTTTATGCTATCAATCACAGGTGTCTGCAATAGTCTGTGACACTTTTCTAAACATGTTCAAATTATGTTCAAATATGGAATCTGCACAGCTCTCAAAGTAGCATTTATCAGTAATTTCTCATTTGTGATCTACCTCTGTGGTCTCTGATAACATCCTGTGACTTTTTTCTTTTGAAGTGTCTGCTTGTACTTATGCTATAGTCCTATAGGCTCCTATTTTTCTTCATTGGTGCAGATGTTGCTTCATGGCTATGCTGACATAACTAGTTTTTCATCAGTACTACCCAACCACACTTCCATTCTTTTTCCCTTTAGAAAAATAGTAATATATATATATAAAAAAGCCTGAAAGAGATCACAAGGGAAAGGGTAAAAGACAGAAGGATGTAAGGAATATATGCTTAGATAACTGTATATATTTATTACTTTATTACTTATGGTAATATGCTTGGTATTTTTTCAAGCATTTTTTCAAGAAATTAAAAGGTGGTATAGTGGGTTTATGTGGCAAGGTTTTGGTAGCAGGGAGCCATAGGGGTGGCTTCTGTGAGAAGAATCCAGAAGCTGCCCCATGTTAGATAAGGGCCCCGCCACTGGCTTGAGCCGGTCCAATAAGTGATGTTGTTTGTTCCTCTGTGAGAGCATGTTTAAGAAAGGGAAAAAGAAAAATAAAAAATAAATAATAAATAAAATAAAATAAAATAAAATAAAATAAAATAAAATAAAATAAAATAAAACTTCTGGGGGACAGCAGCTGTGTGAGAGAGAGATGAGTGAGAAACAGCCTTGCAGATGCCAAGGTGAGTGAAGAATGAGGGGCAGGAGGTTCTCCAGGTGCCAGATCAGAAGTTCCTCTGTGGCCTGTGGTGAGGACCATGGTGAAGCAGGTTGTCCCCCTGCAGCCCATGGTGTACCACAGTGGAGCAGAGTTCCAAGTTGCAGATGAACCTGCATTGAAGGAGGTTGTGGCTTGTGGAGGACCCCCACCGGAGCAGATTCCAGGCCAGACCTGTAGCCTGTGGAGAGGAACCCACATAAGAGTAGGTGACCTGGCACAAGCTGCTGCCCGTGTTGGACCCTTGTTGGAGCAGTTTGCTCCTGAGGGATGGACCCCATTGTATGGACCCACATTGGAACAATTCTTGAAGAGTTGCTGCCTGTGGGAAGCCCACACAGGATCAGTTCAGGAAGGACGGCATCCTGTGGGAGGGACCCCCTTTTGGAGCAGAAGCAAAGAGTGACCATGAAGGAGCAGTGGAGCCAAACTGCCACAGACTGACCACAGCACCCATTCCCCCATTACCCTGCACTGCTCATGGGAAGGAGGTAGAAGAGGTTGCATGGGGGAAAGGTGTTTTTGGTTTATTTCATTTGTTTTTCACTTCTCTAGCTCGTTAGTAATAGGCAATAAATCTTCATATGCTGAGTGTGTTTTGCCCATCACGATAATTTATTGAGTGATCTCCCTGTCCTTATCTCAACCTTTGAGCCCTTTGCATCATATTTTCTTCCCTTTCCCTTTGAGGAGGGAGATTGAGAGAGTGGCTGAGGTGAAGCTCAGCTTCCCACCTGAGTAAAACCACCACAGGTGGTCCTAAACTCTGCAATGCTTGGCTTTAATATGAGAAGTAGACAATATTCTGATACTAGGTCTAAATTCTGCACCTGACTCCTTAGTCCCTCTGTAATTGCATAATTCTTGGTTCAGAGAAACAAAAAGACTTTCTGAATCCTTATATTCCTCCAGGTCCTGTAGTCAATGCAAATAGAGATAATCCAAGGTTCTTGACCATTTTTAACACAAGATTGGAAACTATATTGTTAAGTATGTTCCTATGGTTTCTGAGCACAACTGTGAAGACCATAAGAAAGATGAGAGCTGCTCTAAATCAACAGGACATGTAGGCAGAAGTTAGACGTTTGTGACTGGGACAGTAATCCCAAATGATCTTCTCTAATCTATCTAAAGTCTGTGGCTAAAATCAGTCTTTGCTGAGCTAACCTCCAGGACATCAACCTTCAGTTTAGTGTTTCTGCAATATTTACACTATAAAGATGAATCTACTCCAATTCTAATGTTGTTAATGCAAAATATATCTAAGTGAGGCAAATCAAAACTTAAAACATTGTATTGGTTTTATGTCAAATCTGTTTTTTAAATGCAAGCGTGTTCTCTCTCTCTGTCCTTCTCCCTATATCTCCCTCCCTCTCTCTCTGCAACCCTGCCTTTCCCTCCAGTCCCTCTCACTCTCTTTCTGTTCACCTGTCTCTTTGTCTTTTAAAGCTTTAATCAGTATTCAGTAGAATTTTAACTACTAAAAGGAGTTTTGCAGATTTTTTAAAAACACAAAATTTGATTTATTATTTTTTATTTTATTTTATTTTTATTATTAATGGATTAATATTATTATTTGTCTAATTATTGTGTTTGAAACACAATAAAATGATTTGCTACAACAGTGCTAGGTGAGGAATGAGCTCATTTTCTCAATGTCAGAAAATCACAATGATTAGAATTAGACATTTTATCCCAAAGGTTTTCAAACACACCACTCTGTTGTTCTTGTTTTTCTAGCATATTACATGAGAAGATAAAGATATCAAAGTCTGCCTTCAAATAAAGTCAGAATCATGACCTACAACAGCCTCAGTGAAATGTTTGCATCCTCTTAGGTGCTATAACATTTTTATCCTGACACTTGGAAAGATTTATCTTATTTTGAGAATGAGAAAAAGGAGATGTAATAGAATGAACACAAAATAAAAGGTAAAATATGTACCTCAGATTCATAAATGGAAGAAGAACCCTAAACTTTGCTTTCATTCCCTAATATACAGGCCTAATAATATTATACTTTAAAATAGCTCAATTGTCTTTGAGAATTACTGAAGATTGAGGGCATTTCTTCCTGCACAAAGAGGGGAAAAAAAAAAAAAAAAAAAAAAAAAAAAGGTGTAATACAAGACTAAATAATTAAAGTGAAGTAGGATGGATCACCCATATAAGTGGTGATGAGATAGAGTGTTGCACCTCTAGGTCACTTCTTCATTCACATCTATACCAGATCAGTAGTAACAGAAAGTGTTACCTTCAGACAGCTATTCAGGGACCTGTGTAAAATGATTTAGTGGTTTTAGTCCCATTCCTAATGGACAATAATCCACATTGCAAATGATATTAATTGGCAGTCTTGTGTGATAATACAAGCAGAGATGCCAATTTCTAAATCACAGAATCACAAAATCACAGAATTTCTAGGTTGGAAGAGACCTCAAGATCATCAAGTCCAACCTCTGACCTAACACTAATAGTCCCCACTAAACCATATCCCTAAGCTCTACATCTAAACGTCTTTTAAAGACCTCCAGGGATGGGGACTCCACCACTTCCCTGGGCAGCCCGTTCCAATGTCTAACAACCCTTTCGGTAAAGAAGTTCTTCCTAAGATCCAACCTAAAACTCCCCTGGCGCAATTTAAGCCCATTCCCCCTTGTCCTGTCACCAGGCACGTGGGAGAACAGACCAACCCCCACCTCGCTACAGCCTCCCTTCAGGTACCTGTAAAGTGCAATAAGGTCACCCCTGAGCCTCCTTTTCTCCAGGCTGAACAAGCCCAGCTCCCTCAGCCGCTCCTCGTAAGACTTGTTCTCCAGGCCCCTCACCAGCTTCGTAGCCCTTCTCTGGACTCGCTTGAGCACCTCCATGTCTTTCTTGTAGTGAGGGACCCAAAACTGAACGCAGTACTCGAGGTGCGGCCTCACCAGAGCCGAGTACAGGGGGACGATCACCTCCCTACCCCTGCTGGCCACAATGTTTCTTATACAGGCCAGGATGCTGCTGGCCTTCTTGTCCACCTGAGCACACTGCTGGCTCATATTCAGCCGACTATCAACCATCACTCCCAGGTCCTTCTCTGCCTGGCGGTTTTCTAACCACACATCTCCCAGCCTGTAGCGCTGTTTGGGGTTGTTGTGCCCCAGGTGCAGGACCCGGCACTTGGCCTTGTTGAACTTCATGCAGTTGACCTCAGCCCATTGGTCCAGCCTCTCCAGATCCTCCTGCAGAGCCTTCCTACCCTCGAGCAGATCGACACATGCACCTAACTTGATGTCGTCTGCAAACTTACTGAGGGTGCACTCAATGCCCTCATCCAGATCATTGATGAAGATATTGAAGAGGACCGGCCCCAGCACCGAGCCCTGGGGAACGCCACTAGTGACTGGCCTCCAACTGGATTTGACTCCATTTACCATGACTCTTTGGGCCCGGCTATCCAGCCAGTTTCTAACCCAAAGAAGCGTGCGCCAGTCCAAGCCAAGAGCAGCCAGTTTCTTGAGGAGAATGCTGTGGGAAACAGTGTCAAAAGCCTTGCTGAAGTCAAGGTAGACCACATCCACAGCCTTTCCCTCATCCACCCAGCACGACACTTTGTCATAGAAGGAGATCAGGTTCGTCAAGCAGGACCTGCCCTTCATAAACCCATGCTGACTGGGCCTGATCACCTGCTTTCCCTGCAAGTGCTGCGTGATGACTCTCAATCTGCTCCATGAGTTTCCCTGGCACTGAGGTCAAACTGACAGGCCTGTAGTTTCCTGGGTCAGTCCTCCGGCCCTTCTTGTAGATGGGCGTCACATTTGCTAGCCACCAGTCAACTGGGACCTCCCCCGATAGCCAGGACTGCTGATAAATGATGGCCAGCTCCTCTGCCAGTTGTCTCAGTACCCTTGGGTGGATCCCATCTGGCCCCATCAACTTGTGCACATCCAAGTGCCGTACCAGGTCACCAACCATTTCTTCATGGATAGTGAGGGCCACATCTCTCTCCCCATCCCCTTCCACCAGTTCAGGGTACTGGGTATCCAGAGAACAACCGGTATTGCCGCTAAAGACTGAGGCAAAGAAGGCATTAAGCACCTCCACCTTTTCCTCATCTCTTGTAACTAAGTTTCCCCCCGCATCCAGTAAAGGATGGAGATTCTCCTTAGTCCTCCTTTTCGTGTTGATGTATTTATAAAAACATTTTTTGTTATCTTTAACGGCAGTAGCCAGATTGAGCTCCAGTTGAGCTTTGGCTTTCCTAATTTTGTCCCTGCACAGCCTCGCTACATCCTTATAGTCCTCCCTAGTGGCCTGCCCACTTTTCCAAAGATTATAAACCCTCTTTTTTCTTCTAAGCTCAAGCCACAATTCTCTATTCAGCCAGGCTGGTCTTCTTCCCCGCCAGCTCGTCTTTGGGCACATGGGGACAGACCGTTCCTGCGCCATTAAGATTTCCCTCTTGAAGAGCGCCCAGCCTTCCTGGACTCCTCTGCCCTTCAGAACCGCCTCCCAAGGGACTCTACCAACCAGTGTCCAGCACAAAGTCAGCCCTCCGAAAATCCAATACAGTGGTTTTACTGGTCCCCTTCCTGGCCTTGCCAAGAATAGAGAACTCCACCATTTCATGGTCACTCTGCCCAAGACAGCTCCCGACAATCACATCCTCCACCAGTCCTTCTCTGTTTGTGAAGAGAAGGTCTAGCGGGGCACCACCCCTGGTAGGCTCACTAACCAGCTGTGTCAGGAAGTTATCTTCCACGCTCTCCAGAAACCTCCTGGACTGCTTTCTCTGGGCTGTGTTGTGCTTCCAGGATATGTCAGGGAAGTTGAAGTCCCCCACAAGTACCAGCGCTGATGATTTCGCAACTTCTGTCAGCTGCCTGTAGAACTCCTCATCCGTCTCCTCGTCCTGGTTCGGCGGTCTGTAACCTTGTTGGCCCCGCCGATCCTAACCCAAAGGGACTCGACCTTGTCATGCCCAGCCTCGAGTTCTACAACTTCGAAACACTCTCTAATATAGAGAGCCACTCCACCACCCCTTCCGTGCTGCCTGTCCCTTCTGAAGAGCCTATAGCCAGACATTGCAGCACTCCAGTCATGAGAGTGGTCTCACCACGTCTCCGTGATGGCAACCAAGTCGTAGCCTGCCCGCTGCACGATGGCTTCCAGCTCCTCCTGTTTGTTACCCATGCTGCGTGCATTGCTGTAGATGCACTTCAGCTGGGCCATTGCCTTATCCCCCTGCCTTGCTATTGTTCCCCCTGGCACAGCTCCAACAATCCTTGCTTCAGCCCCATCCCCCTTCTTACCTAGTTTAAAGCCCTCTCAATGAGCCCTGCCAACTCCTGGCCCAGGATCCGTTTTCCCCTAAAAGATAGGGACCCGTCTGCAGCCATCAGGCCAGGTGTCGAGTAAAGTGCCCCATGGTCGAAAAACCCAAGATTTCTGTCTTGGCACCAGCCCCTGAGCCACGTGTTTAACAGGTGGGCTTTTCGTGCCTTCTCTGTACCCCTCCCTGCCACCGTAGGGATGGACGTAAACACCACCTGCACTCCCACTCCATCCACTAACTGTCCCAGTCCCCTAAAGTCTCGTTTAATAGCCCTCAGGCTTCTCTCTTCAATGTCATCACTACCTGCCTGGACTACCAAAAGAGGATAATAGTCAGAGGGGCGAACCAGGTTGGGAAGCTTCCTGGCAACGTCCCTGACCCTGGCCCCAGGGAGGCAGCAGACTTGCCTACGGGTAGGGTCAGGCCGACAAATAGGGCCCTCTATTCCCCTGAGGAGAGAGTCTCCCACAACAATCACCCTTCTGTCTTTCTTGGTGGAGACAGTCCTGAGGCGTGGAGTCGACCTCCTCGCCCTAGGCATCCTCCTGGGTACACTTGCTACCTCTTCCTCACCCACCGGTCTCTGGTCAAATGGTCTTGAAGACTTGAAAGAAGACATCTTCCCTCTAGAGGTGGCTAGTCACAGTGAGAGTTACGGTCTATTGGCAGAACCTAATCAGAGAAGGTTGTTTTTTTTGTTTGTTTGTTTGTTTTGAGACATGTTATAATCACATCACAGTTACACAGAAAATTGAAATTTTCAACACTACATTCCTACATATCTACTTTTTTTTTTTTTAATTTTTATTTTTTTGCAATGTATGCAAATACTTTAGTAAAGGCAGGAAGACTCACATACACAATACAGTTCCTGGTCTACCAAACTGAGACACTAGTTAACTCTCAGAAAAATACTGAGAAAACTAGATCTCACCAGCAGTTTTTCAGCAAAATCTATCTGTCCATGGAAAAGAAAGAGACATTAAAAATAGTAAGGTTATTTTACTGGGCTCACAATGATAGTTTTATTCTTAGAGAACAGTCACCCAAGCTTAGCTTCCGGAATTTCTTTCCCTAAGTCTTGCTTGTATGTCCTCAGAAAGTCATATAAGAGGAATGGTACTTCCCTTCAAATGGTAAGTTAATGACAGTAGCATAAAGTTTAGCTAGTAGCCTGGAATTTTATCTGTGAAAATAATAAAAAGTTTATACTTAAATAAATATCTCTGTGTTTTTAGACTTTGTGATTCTCTCCATGTCTTTTGGTCTACTGCCTGTATACAATACTACTTGGACTTATTTTGTCATTAACTGGTCAACCTTTATCCTGATATGTAGTCTAGCAGTTGTTAGAGCTAAATCAGGCACATTTGACAGATGCCACATCTGATTAGACCATAGCACAGTTAAACAGATTCCTCTGTGATGGCCCATTAGAACCGTGGTTATGAAGAAATTACTGATCCATAAAGAACTGTTTGTAGAAAGCCACACTAGTCTTTTTATATTACTTGTCTTTTTCAATTTAGAAATATTATCTAGTTCTTTGTAATGTATGGGTATTCATCTTAAATTCAACATTAATGAGTATAAAATAAAAGCTTTATTAAAGAGTTTTATCTTTTATATTACATTGACTTATCCAGATAAAGGAAGTACTAAAACCAGCTTCTAAAATAAAAATTTGAAGCCTTTTTAAAACACCTTTAATGTTCCCGTTTTAACATTATAAGAGAAAACTGACAGCAACAACAATGACAACCACAAAATGAAGGAATATGTGTCTTAATAAGAGGGCATGTTCATTTTAATTTTATATCAGGCAAACAAACCAGATGAAAGTAAAATCCTCTGGATTATTATTTATATTAGGTGCTCTGTCATTCTAGGTTGTCTAAATGCTTTCAGCTTGAAAGAGGCATTTTTTTTTCCTTATCTTCCACTATTCCTTTTTATTTTTATTTTTTATTCTTTTGTAAAATAGGAATATTAGAAGAGTACCTAAACCAGAACTTAGCTATGTTAGGTTTCAAACATATTTAATGAATGTTGTAAACACTAAGATATCTGAAAAAAAAAAGGGAAATATTGTTTTTGGAATAGCTACAGAAACCATTATTAAAATGTTGTACTTACTCCCTTGATTTTTCCTATATTTTTGAAGTGTTGGAAAAAATACTTATGACTTTTTTTTTTTTTTTTTTTTTTTTGATGAAATGTTTGAATTTCTTCTGCTGTCTTGAAGAGATTCTATCTAAATCAAAAAGAAGATGACTACTGTCCTGGTTTGGCTGGGATACAGTTAATTTTCTTCATAGTATCTGGCAGTGATTTGGATTTGTGATGAAAATAATGTTGATAATGAACCAATGTTTAACTGTTGCTGAGCAGTTCTTACATTGAGTCAAGAACTTTATGGCTTCTCATGCTGCCCTGCCAACAAGGAAGCTGGGGAAGCACAAGAAGCTGGGAAGGGACACAGCCAGAAAGGACTGACCAAAGGGATATTATTCCATGAGCAACAGTAAAAACTTGGGGAGAGTTGGCCAGGGGGCTGCTATTTCACAGGGAATGACTGAGCATCAGTTGGCTGGTGGTGAACAATTGTGGCTCAAAAATCAAATGATTAAATCAAGTGATTAAAAAAATCACTTGATTTTAAAAATTCATTTATTTGTAGTATGCTCTTTTTTTTAATTATTTTTTCTTTTTCCTCTCTCTGTCTTATTAAATGATCTCAACCCATGAGTTCTAGCATTTTTTCCTTCTATTAATCTCTCACCTATCCCACTGTGTGGGGAGTGAACGAATGGTCATGTGGTCCTTTGCTGCCTGCCAGATTAAAAAATCACAACTTGGATGGAGGTTTGGGCAATCTGATGGATCCCAAATTATGTATTTGGGATCAATGGGCAGAGGCCAATGGGATGAGGTTCAATGTGACTAAGTGCTGGGTCCTGCAGGTTAGTCACAACAACCCCATGCAGTGCTACAGGCTTGGGGCAGAGTGGCTAGAAAGCTGTGCAGAGGAAAAGGATCTGGGCGTGTTGGTTGATGCTCACCTGAACATGAGCTGGCAATATGCCCAGGTGGCCAGGAAGGTCAACAGCATCGTGGCTTGTATCAAGAATAGTGTATCCAGCAGGACCAGGGAGTTGATTATCCCCCTGTACTCTGCTCTGATGAGGTCACATCTCAAACACTGTGTTCAGGTTTGGGCTTCTCACTACAAGAAAGACATTGAGGCCCTGGAACATGTCCAGAGAAAGGCTACAAAGCTGGTGAAGGGCCTGGAGCACAAGTCTTATGAGGAGCAGCTGAGGGAACTGGGGTTGTTTAGTCTGGAGAAGAAGAGGCTCGAGGGAGACCTTATTGCTCTCTACAGCTACCTGAAAGGAATTTGTGGGGAGCTGGGGGTCATCTTCTTCTCACAGATAACTAGCAATAGGATTAGAGGAAATGGTCTCAAGTTGCACCAGGGGAGGTTTAGTTTGGAAATTAGGAGACATTTATTCTCAGAAAGAGTAGTCAGGAGTTGGAACAGGTTGTCCAGGGATGTGGTAGAGTCACTGTGGGAGTGTTTAAGGAAAGGTTGGATGTGATGTTTAGGGACAGGGTTTAGTGGGTGATATTGGTGGTAGGGTGGTTGGATCAGATGATCTTGAAGGTCTTTTCCAACTTTAATGACTCTGTGATTCTGCAAAATAAGTCCTCTACCTTCAAATTTACAGCTGTATGAAGCAAGAAGAATCCACTCTAGTATTTCTCCCTTCCACTTTATATATAGAATAATTCTCCACACTCTTGAGACCCCACTTTGAGTACTATGTTCAGCTCTGGGGTCCCCAGCCTAACATGGACCTGTTAGATAGGGTCAAGAGGAGGGTCATGAGGATGATCAAAGGGCTTGAGCACCTCTCAAATGAAGACAAGATGAGGGAGCTGGGGTTCAGCCTGGAGAGAAGAAGGCTCCGAGAAACCATATAGCAACATTCCATTGGGGAGTTTTGTGATAGGACAAGGGATAATAGCTTTAAACCAAAAGAAGGTAGGTTTAAATTAGATATTATGAAGAAATTATTCATTCTGAGGGTGGTGATGCACTGGAACAGGTTTCCCAAAGAAGTCATGAATGTCCCCTCTCTGGAAGTGTTCAAGGACAGGTTGGATGGGGCTTTGAGCACTTTGAGCAAGTGTCTGTGTCTTTTTGGGGGGCTTCGAATTTTAAGGCCTCTTCAAAACCAATTTTTCTATGATTCTGTGATTCTATAATTCTAACTGTTTAGTGCTCTCTACTGGCAATACAAACAGAGCCATTGATAGATTAGGGTTCTGCATGTAGCAACCTCTATAGCCCTAATAAGTCAGTCATCTATTAAAGAGAACATAAAGAAAAGATCAAGCTCATATCAGAAAAAAAAAAAAAAAAAAAAAAAGGAAGAAAAAAAAAAAATATATATATATAATTCAAATTTTAACTACAGTGGAAAAATAGACTGAGACAAACGTTATTAAATATATATATATATATTTAAATCTAGTTATCTTAATAATTTCAGTTCAAACACCAATACAAGGACTTTGTCCAGAACACAGTGTTGAGGTGTTGACATTCATAATGCCTAATGATTCATAAGAGAACAAATAGTTTTGAAATCAGAAGTCTGCAGCACATTGTTCTTCTGTATGAGTATCTAAATACACATAATTATTGTATTCCTATTGAGTGCAGACTGTATATTTTTTTAATATTACAAACTCTTGATTGATATTGAATATTATCCCATTAGCAACCATTCCAAACTCATTTAAACTTAGATTATATATGGGAAAATATAATATATGTTATGGAGGACTTCCCAAAAGTCTTTCTGAAGACTATTCAAAAGGGAGAAGGTTCCCAGATCAAGCTATTCAGGGTTACAGATTTGGAAGCACCAGGAGGTTTCTCTCCTAGACTCCCAGGTCTGCATTTCTTTCCAGAGGACAATGATTCTTCATCTTTTGGTAGTCCTCCAAGAAGGCAGCCTGTGAGATAGGGGTCATGCCTGAAACCATGAAAGTCCAATCATTCACAGTTCTTCTGGAACATTTTGAATGTGTCAAGAGACATTTTGACCTTATATAGATGAAACATAAAGATTAATATCCTGTAAAGAAATAAAAACTGGGGCCTAGGAAATTTAATTATTTTAAAAATATTTTATGTCAATTCCGTTTTAGCCACATCTCAACAAACTTGCATGTTGTGTCTGATTCCAGTAAAACTATGTACAGTGTATAAACATGAATATTATCAGGTCTGTAAAAATAAGTTTGCATATCTTCCCAAGAAGTATTATCTGGAGATCTTTCTTTTATTTCCTTAATATTCTGTTGCATAATAAAAATGCTTAAAAACATTAGGAGAGGGAGAATCAAAGCTTAAAATGTAAGTATTGTATTTATGAATACTAACTGAAATTAACTTTTTGGATGCCCTTAGAATTGCTGAAAATTTTTTAATTTAGCAATCACTCTTTCCTGTAATCTGTGTTGTTAAAATTGTTAGAAATAAAAATATTTTTTTAAAGTATTGTCATTCACAGTTATGTTTATGAAATACTTAAGTGGATGTTCATAGAATATGTGTGGTTTTTTTTTGCAGCACTGATATTGTTTTTTTCTAGAACTTCTCTATTCCTTCTGCTAACAAAGAGTGTATATTTTTTGTCTGTGAATATACAGTGCTAGCATACATTTTAAGAATATTATTTCTCTGTGTTAAAACATCTATAAAAATGCTTTTTAATTACAAAGTACCATGCAATCTTGTCTGAGAAATAATGACTACATTAAAAAAAATACTTTTGGCTATACTTTTTCAGGAAATTATTTATCAGTATCATTCAAGAGATGCACTTTACAAGTTCATTACTTTTATATTTTGAATGTTGAGGTGAAGATAGCAGATGTTTTAAACCAGGAAATTATTTTTGAGTTCTTTTGCATAGTTAAACACATTACAAATTTTGTGAAATCTACAGCTTTGGATTAGGGTGAAGGAGCAAGTTGTGACCTGTCAAATCTTGTTATATTAGTTATTTCTCACTTAGCTGGAAACTACTTTGAATTTTTTTAAACAGAAATTCTCCTAGGGAAATGAAAACATTCTGTTCATAAATTCTGCTATCTTGGACAACTAGCAAGATCTTTTCAAAACACCTGTGCTTAATTGTCCATATCCAGGAACTAGAAAGACACCTACAAATGTGTTTGGAGAAATCTCTCTCTCTCTCTGTGGTGGTTTTACCGTGCTAGGCAGCTGAACACCACAACCACTCTCTCACTCCCCCTCCTCAGATGACGAGGGGAAGAAGTAAAGGAAAGAAACCATTGTTTCTGTGTCCCAGCACCCAATGCTCTTAATATAGTCTTTAACAGTCTGTTGTACCTTTCAACCTTCCCAGAGGCTTGTGGGTGATAAGGGATGTGATACACCCACTCAATACCATGCCTCTTGGCCCAGGAGGTGACCAAATTGTTTTGGAAATGACTCCCACTGTCAGACTCAATTCTTTCTGGTGTACCATGATGCCACAGCACTTGCCTTTCTAGGCCCAAGATAGTGTTTTGGGCCATAGCATGGTTTATGGGGTGTGTTTCCAGCCACCCAGTTGTTGCTTCAACCATGGTGAGTATGTAACGTTTGCCTTGGCGGGTTTGTGTGAGTGGTCCAATATAGTCAATTTGCCAGGCCTCACCATATCGAAACTCTAGCCATCTCCCCCTGTTACAGGGAGATTTTACCTTCATGGCTCTCTTGATTGCAGCACAGATCTCACACTCATCGGTAACCTGTGTGATGGCCTCTATGGTCAGGTCCACCTCTCGATCACGAGCCCATCTGTATGTGGCATCCCTCCCCAGATGTCCTGATGTTTCATGGGCCCATCGAGCTACAAACAGCTCTCCCTTATGTCCCCAGTCCAGGTCCACCTGAGCCACTCCAATTTTTGAAGTTCGATCTGCCTCTTTGTTGTTCTGATGTTCTTCAGTAGCACGACTCTTGGGCATGTGGGCATCCACATGACGTACTTTTACAGCCAGGTTTTCTACCCGGGCAGCAATATCTTCCCATAGGGAAGCAGCCCAGATAGGTTTACCTCTGCACTGCTAGTTGCTCTGTTTCCATTGCTGCAGCCACCCCCACAGAGCATTTGCCACCATCCATGAGTCAGTGCAGAGATACAGTACTGGCCATTTTTCTCTTTCGGCAATCTCTGGGGCTAGTTGTATGGCTTTCACTTCTGCATACTGACTTGACTCACCTTCCCCTTCCGTGGCCTCCACAACTCGTCGTGTGGGACTCCACACAGCAGCTTTCCATTTCCGATGGCTCCCTACCACACAGCAGGATCCATCAGTGAACAACACATACTGCTTTCTGTCTTCTGACCACTCATTATATGGTGGTGCCTCTTCAACACGGGTTACCTCTTCTGTTGGCACTCTGAAATCTCTGCCTTCCAGCCAGTCCATAATCTCTTCCAGGATTCCTGGGCGATTAGATTTTCCCATTCGAACCCGCTGTGTAATTAACACTATCCACTTACTCCACATAGTGTCAGTCGCATGGTGTGTAGTGGGAATTTTCCCTTTGAACATCCAATGTAACAAAGGTAGCCATGGTGCCAAGAGGAGCTGTGCTTCTGTACCCACAACTTCTGAAGCAGCTCAAACACCCTCATATGCTGTTAGTATCTCTTTTTCAATTGGGGTGTAATTGGCTTCTGATCCTCAAAAGCCCTGGCTCCAGAAACCCAGAGGTCGACCTCAAGTTTCTTCTGAGGTTTTCTGCCAGAGGTTCCAGGTGAGGCCATGCTCCCCAGCTGCAGTGTAAAGTATGTTTTGCACAGCTGGTCTGGTACGGACAGACCCAAGGGCTACTGCACAAGCTATTTCTTGTTTGATTTGTTCAAAGGCCTGTTGTTGCTCAGAGCCCCACTCGAAATAGTTTCCCTTTCGAGTCACTCGATATAGAGGACTCATAAGCTGACTATAGCCTGGAACATGCATTCTCCAGAATCCCACAAAGCCTAGGAAAGCTTGTGTTTCTTTTTTGCTAGTTGGTGGAGACATAGCTGTTATTTTGTTGATCACATCCATCGGAATATGGCGACATCCATCCTGCCTTTTTACCCCCAGGAACTGGATTTCCTTTGCAGGTCCCTTGACCTTACTCTGTTTAATGGCAAAAAGAGCTTTCAGGAGAATTTGGATTACTTTTTTCCCTTTCTCAAAAACTTCTGCTGTGTTGCCCCACACAAGGATGTCATCAATGTACTGCAGTTGTTCAGGAGCTCCCCCTTGTTCCAGTGCAGACTGGATCAGTCCATGGCAAATGGTAGGTCTGCGTTTCCACCCCTGGGGCAGTCGATTCCAGTGTATTGGATGCCCCTCCAAGTGAAAGCAAACTGCTGCCTGCATGCTTCTGCCAAAGGGATGGAGAAAAATGAGGCGTACCACTTAGCTGCCTTTGATTCTAGTTTGTAATGGAGTTCTAGCATGTCTGGCACTGCAGCACTCAGCAGTGGCGTGACTTCGTTCAGGCCGTGATAATCCACCGTTAGCCTCCACTCGCCATTAGACTTTCGCACTGGCCATGTAGGACTATGTCCTGGTTTCAGTTAGGACAGAGTTATTTTTCCTCCTAGTAGCTGGTAGGGTGCTATGTTTTCTGGATTAGGATGAGAAGAGTGCTGATAACATGCCGATGTTTTAATTGCTGCAGAGCAGTGCTTACACTAAGCCAAGGACTTTTCAGCTTCTCACTCTGTCCTGCCAGCAGGCAGGCTATGGTTGCAGCAAGAGCTGGGAGGGGACAGACCCAGGACAGCTGACCCAAACTGGCCAAAGGGGTATTCCATACCATCTGATGTCATGCTGAACAATAGATAGGGGTGGCTAGCCGGGGTGGGGGGCCAGCTGCTCGGGGATAGGCTGGGCATTGGTCAGCGGGTGGTGAGCAATTGCATTGTGCATCACTTGTTTTGTACATATTATTATTATTATTATTATTTTCTATCTTAACAAACTGTCTTTATCTCAACTCACAGGCTTCACTTTCCTGTTTCTCTCCCCCATCCCAGAGAGGGAGGGGGGAGGGTGAGCTGTGTGCTGTTTAGCTGCCAGCCGTGTTAAACCACAACAGACTATTAAGGGGTGAGCGACACTTGCTGATCACTCCTTGACTCTCCAGCCGATGAATCAGCTCATGGATGGGAATTAGGGAGTCTCGGTTGGTACGATATTGCCGTTGGTGCACCGTTGTGGTAGCGACTGGTACCTGCTGTTCTTCAGCCTTAAGCAATCCTACAATGGAGGGATCTTCTGAAAGGCCGGGTAGGGTAGACAGCTGCCTAATCTTCTCCGTGCTCAAAGCAGCTATGCAAAAAGCCCACTGGTACCCTTTTGGATCCTTGAAGTACCCTATCTTGAGTTAGTCTATACCAAGGATGCATGGAGCCTCTGGGCCAGTCACAATGGGATGCTTTTGCCACTCATTCCCAGTTAGACTCACTTCAGCTTCCAATACAGTTAGCTATTGGGATCCCCCTGTCACTCCAGAGATACAGATGGGTTCTGTCCCTTGGTAGCCTGACGGCATTAAAGTACATTGTGCGCCAGTGTCCACTAGAGCTTTGTATTCTTGTGGTTCCAATGTGCCAAGGCCATCGGATCCACACAGTCCAATAAATCCGGTTATCTCTCTCCTCTACCTGGCCAGAGGCAGGGTCCCTCTAGTCCTGGTTGGAGTGTCTTGCAATTCTTGCAAATGAGAAGCAGAGGTCCCTTCATCAGGGTGAAGAATAACTTCTTCTATTGCCTCTGGAGAACTGCCCGACAGAAATTGAAGCAGCGTTTTTCTTAGGGGCCCCTCTTCTTGCTGCTGTATTTCCTTTCAGTTCACGTACCCGAGCAGCTAGGGTTGAAGTAGGTACACCATCCCATTTCCTCATATCTTCCCCATAGTCACGCAGATAAAACCACAAGGTGCCACGTGGTGTGCGTCTTGGGTACTCTCTCTCTTGAGCAGGAAAATACTGTTTCTTAGTGGCTGAAATATCAGTCCGTCTGGATGGGGGGGAATATGCTCGTTCTACAAGGTGGTCAAGTCTTTCGGACAGTTTCTTCACAGCTGAGACACTAGCGTAGTGGAGCAGAGAGATTGCCTTCATATTTTTTAAGCTGGCAGGACAGATTATACACTGTTGGTCCCATCCCCTCATCCCAATTAAATATTGCCAGTGTACTGGCATGTGATGATGGTGCACTCTGCACCAATTTACGCCACATGGATGTTGTGCACTGGACTTCATCGGGATCTTTAGGTGACTGGGCATTGTCCAAATCACTATAAATCATCTCCAGCACAGCTAATTCCCTTAGTTTCTGGAAACCTTTATCCACAGTGGCCCACTTGCCTACTTGATATACGTCTTCTTTATGGGGATACCTTTCTTTCACAGCTGCCAGGAGTCGCCTCCAGAGGCTGGGAACCTGTGTCCCTCTCCCAATTCCTTTATCAATTACCATTTCTCTAGAGAGGGATCCCAACTGCTTGGCTTCCTTGTCTTCTAATTGTTGGCTATTGGCCCCCGTGTCCCAGCATCGAAGCAGCCAGGTGAGGATGTGTTCACCTGGGTGTCGAGCATAACCCTTTTGTATTTCTCGCAACTCGCTCAGGGATAGGGATCGAGTGGTTTCTGATTCCTTTATGATTTCCATCTCTTCTTCCTGCTGTTTTTGTGATGGCACTGCTTTAGAGGTGCCTGCCTCTTCCCCTTCTCCTTCCTTCTTAGGAGAGGTTTCTTCCCTTACTAAACAAGCTAACTTCCATTTCCATTGTTTTGACTTGACTATGGGGGCAAGTGACACCATAGTCGGTTGGTCCTCTGGGTCAGCCACTGCATGTGCTATCTGGTCATAGATTCAGATGACTATGGGGGCGACTGATACCATAGTCGGTTGGTCCTCTGGGTCAGCCACTGCACGTGCTATCTGGTCATCAGATTCAGAGACTTCCTCCCTCTCTTCAAGGTGCTGGATGATGTTAAACAGTGTTTGGTAGGAGTAAGCCAGGACCCAGCACAATGCTGCAAGCTGTCATTCTCCGGCATTGTCAGGGTATCTCAACCCGTGAGTTGTTCTTTCCTTTACTTCTTCCCCTCCTCATCTGAGGAGGGGGAGTGAGAGAGCGGTTGTGGTGTTCAACTGCCTAGCATGGTAAAACCACCACAGGCATACAACTCTCAAACATTCTATCAGGTTTTAGGATTTTGCACTTGTTCAGGAGTGCAGTTCAAAACTACTGAGGGAGACACCTGTGACAGGTACCTGCCTATATCCTCCCACACACCTTGCCACCTGCCACAAGGCTGTTTCAGGACAGATTGCTGGGTAAGCTTTCTAAACAATCAACTAATCTTAGAGAGAAGAGAAGACCTGTTATGCAGAATTAGAAATAGCAATATATGGGTTATACATGGATATTCAAAATACTCAAAAACTGTTGTAATTAGCCCTCTGTGAAAGAAGGAGAAGGTACCATTCCTGATATTATTCATAAACTGGCTTCCAGATGAGGAAAGGAAGGCAGTGTAATTCTGAATATTCTCTAAAAGATAGTTTCCATGAGACCCAAATGATAACAGTGCAGAGCCTGAATGCCAGATTAAACTCAAGGCCAGTGCTTGGCAGCACAGCGAGTTTAAAAAAACGAACACAGATTGTAGCACGTTCTCGGATTGGATATAGAGGAGAAAGGAGAATATGACTCGGATTGCATGACACATGATCAAACAAGCCAATATTAACAGGACACTGAACATGGTGACTAGCAAGTAAGTGTGTTAGTTGTAAGAGTTTTAATCAATCCTATTATTATCTCAACCCTTCGACCCCCAGATTTGGGTGCCAGAAAGGACTGTGGTGGTTTTATCGTGCTGGGCAGCTGAACACCGCAACCACTCTCTCATTCCCCTTCCTCAGATGAGGAGGGGAAGAAGTAAAGGAAAGAACAACACATGGGTTGAGATAAGGATAATTTAATTAAAGAGAAAAACAAAAATATTAAGAAAATATTATTATTAATTAAACAATTAAACTAAAGGGAAAAAAAGGGAAAGGGGAAGAGGGAGGGGGAAAGGGAATAATGAAACAAAACAAGTAAAGGCTATGTGGAAGTGCAGAGGAAAGAAATTACTCTCCACTTTGCACAAATGAGTGATTCTTGACCACGTCCTTGAAGCAGGGCCTCAATGCACGTAGCCGGTGTTCGGGAGGAGGACAGACATTTTCACAACGAGAGTCCACCCCTCCCCTCTTCTTCCTTTTTCCACCTTTTACTGCTGAGTGTGACATCATATGGTATGGAATATCCCTTTGGTTGGTTTAGGTCAGCTGCCCTGCTGATGTTTCTTTCTCACTTTTTTGCCCACCTCCTAGGAGAGTTAGAGAAAGTCCTGGTGCTGTGCCAGCACTTTTCAGCAGCAGACACAACACCAGTGTGATACCACTGCTGTTCTAGCTACAAGTGCAGAGCGCAGCACTGTATGGGGTGCTGCAGGGAAAGGTAACATCCCAGCCAGACCCAGTACACGCTCTCTTTTTTTTTTTTTTTTTTCTTTTTTTTTTTTTCCTTGGGGGTTCATGTAAAGCTAAAAATGTGATAATATTCAGTACTCTAAACAATTTCAGAAGGCTACATATATCGGAAACAGCCACTTATATCATCTGTATATAAACCAAGGCACAAAGAAGACATTGAAATGATCATGACCAGTTTTATCTTTTACACCCATCATTCTGGCAGAAGAATTTATTTATTTATTTATTGCCTTGGAATTTAATGTAGATTATTTTCTTCTAGGAAACTACTGTGAAGAATGTATCAGTACCTCTTGTACCTTTCAGCTTTACTTTACCAAAGTTTTCCTTGTGATACTTATAAATTAGTTTTTATTTTGTTACAGATTTTAATAATCTCAGACTCTGTCTTCTGTTACACTCTTAGCACAGACGCAATCGTTTTATAAAAAGAAAGACAAACAATTCAATTAAAATTACTATACACACACTTAGTTTCTACCCCTTTTCCTGGTGCTATGCCAACCCCTTCTCTGCTTATCTGGGTCTAGAGTAGGTACGTTTAAAACTGTGGTGATGCTGGTGCTAATGAGGCTGGAAGCAGGGCTGGTTATGGTGAGTCGTCAGCATCTGGAGTCCTTAACCAAAATAAATACAATGTTCATGTCATTTTTCCTTCCTCCTTCAGAGATCCACTCTGGCTAAATTTATACATTTGTTAACACTCCTTCCTATTTCTTCTTTTGTTTGGGGCTTGTTGTGGTTTAACCCGGCCGGCAGCTAAACACCACACAGCCGTTCGCTCACCCTCCCCCCTCCCTCTCTGGGATGGGGGAGAGAAACGGGAAAGTGAAGCCTGTGAGTTGAGATAAAGACAGTTTGTTAAGATAGAAAATAATAATAATAATAATAATATGTACAAAACAAGTGATGCACAATGCAATTGCTCACCACCCGCTGACCAATGCCCAGCCTATCCCCGAGCAGCTGGCCCCCCACCCCGGCTAGCCACCCCTATCTATTGTTCAGCATGACATCAGATGGTATGGAATACCCCTTTGGCCACTTTGGGTCAGCTGTCCTGGGTCTGTCCCCTCCCAGCTCTTGCTGCAACCATAGCCTGCCTGCTGGCAGGACAGAGTGAGAAGCTGAAAAGTCCTTGGCTTAGTGTAAGCACTGCTCTGCAGCAATTAAAACATCGGCATGTTATCAGCACTCTTCTCATCCTAATCCAGAAAACATAGCACCCTACCAGCTACTAGGAGGAAAAATAACTCTGTCCTAACTGAAACCAGGACAGGGCTCCATGTAACATCCAAACTTAATATATATGTTGCATTTTACATATGTCAGAAGTATTTCTTTCTAATCTTTAGTAGCCCTAAAAAAAAGTATTGTCCTGCTCCAGTTCTGTGGTTTTTCTTGTTGTTGTTTTGTTTGATTTAGTTTTGCTTTCTTTGTAATTGATCATTACTAAATTGTTTATAGTTGTGGGTTCTCTGGTAACAAACCTATGCTGCATCTTTTATCTTTATCATTATCTTTTATCTTTATCTACCTAAGCTCCCCCAGTCTACCCTGCATATTGTGTCTTCCATCAATACACTGATGAAGTAGGACCAGGCTTGTATTCCTCTACTTCACATGATTCAGATTTGTGGATATCTCATTTCCATGTAGAATAACTGCTTTTTACTGCTATCTCTGTGAAACTATGGTCACATCATACCAAGTTATACACAGAGAAAACATCAACCTTTGATATCTGGTCAGTTAGAGAAATTGAAGTCATAGCCAAACTATATAAAACAAAACTACAGACAGGTCAAGAAAAGTTCAGACAGAGAAAGCTTGACAAGCATCAGACGTGGCAAATTCAGTACAAACCTTATAGACTGTTTATATCACACTGCTACTCATTTATGTTTTCAGGAAAACCTCTTGTTCCTCATCTTGTCTTCTTTCTGTAACCACATAGCCCTGCAAAGTTGCAATTGCTAATAACAATACTGAATTCACGAGACTTGCTCTTTATGAATTTTCTTGACCTGTTTAAATCTTTGCATTAAGCTGAGATGAAACCCAAGCAAAGATATTTGCTTATTCCAGTATTTCCCTAATAATAGAAGAGGAATTTCCAGAAAGCAGAATGTCATTCTAATTACATTTAAATGTAATGATGTTCAAATGTCATTTAAATCTATTCTTAATAATATCTATTTTTGTTATTTTATATGAATCACTCTATCAATGCAGTGGTAGAATAGAGATCTTCTAAGACTTACGCCAGCTATCAGTAATTCTGATCTGAAAGGCAGTGAGAACTGGTTTAATTGCAAAATAGCAAAGCAATAAATGTATAAGTAAGAATGTTCCAACTTTCCAAAGAAAATTCAATTTGAACTTGGTTTATTGTCTCACTACCCTGAGTGATCAGAAATAGACCTGTGAATGAATTCTTATAAAGCTGAAGACTGTTGAAAGGTTCATCTAATCAAGGTAAAATATATAACTTTTTATACACAAATGTAAATAAAATAAAATTCAGCGAAGAATTACATGCTCAAGAGTCAATTAATTTTTAAAACAGTGAAATAACCTGGCCTATTGTAATGGTTACATAGGACAAGATAAAAAGTATTCATGCAAAGTGAGGTACATTTATTTACTGATTGGTTTGATTGATTTAAGATTCTGAATGAACAGACAGTTATGGATGAGCTGTACATACAGAAATGGGAAATTCAGAGGGCATGGGCTCTGTGAGAAAGGGTGTAATTTTTCAGTGACTCCTAGAGATAATTCTTTAAAGAATTACATTTTTTTTTTTTTTTTCAAAAGAAAGTTGTTGATAACTATGGTGGAGATAACTATGCTGAAGTGTGCATATTAGCCTGAGACAACAGAACTGTACATCATTCTTTCTTGAGTGTGTTCCATGCAGAATTGTAAATGATTTCTTTTTAGAGCTATAAAAAATTGGCCTTGGATCTGTCCTATTACATAGATGGCAGTCACAAGTTTCAGATCAGTAGTAGATCCCAGACCATAGAGGAGCCCAGACTTTGACAATCTGTGGAGATGGTAACCAAAGCTCATAGTGTAACCCAAAAACGTTTAAAGGATTTTTATGTATATCACAGCTGTGCCCAATTCTGTTATAGTTACTCTGAAAGACATTTTTTTTTTTTTTTTTTTTTGTATATGGGAAATGTTATTCTACTCTTAGATTTAGTCAAAAGTGCTAGCAACTCAAGATTCTGCAGAAAATGATTTACCGCATTTGGTTATACGTTAGAAATAATTTAAAAATATGGCGTGTGACTTTTGTTCCTAAATCAAACAATTTCAATTAAGCCACTTGTCATGGTTTTGGCTGGGACAAAGTTAATGTTCTTCATAGAGGCTCACACACATCTGTGTTTTGCATTTGTGCTGAAAATAGTGGTGATAACACACTGATGTTTTTAACTGTTGAAGAGCAGTGTTTGCATAGATTCAAGGACTCTTGCTTCTCATGCTGCCCTGCCATCAAGGATGTTGGGGGTGCACAAGAAGCTGTGAGAGGACACGGCCAGGACAGCTGTCCCAAAGTGACCAAAGAGATATTCCATACCATATAACGTTATGTTATATATATATATATATATATACATATATATATATGTATATGTATATATATAAACTTTTATGTGAGAGTGAGCATGCAGCTGTGTGGTCTTGAGCAGGCTGCAGGCAGCTGGGGCTAAACCACAACACCATTTCAACTCATTAAAAAACTCTAAAGAGAGGTGGATAGAAAATACATATTTCCAGAAAAATCCAATTACATTTTAATCAGACCTTCTTTAACTTCATCTTCCTGCACATACATTTCTCTAAGACAACAAAGAAACCTGATTAAGTTATATAAAATGATCTATTTGGTCTTGCATTGCAGAGATTCCTAAATTTGTACAAAGCTAGCTTCACTAGACAATCCTGTTAATCTGGATGCTTCCTGGAAGAGTAGCTATAACTAGTCAGATATATTCAGTGACACAGCAAGATTTTTATTCCATTATTATTATTATTATTATTATTATTATGCCATTCATATGGCAAAACCTAAAAGAAAACCTGAAAATAGAGTAGAGTCATTAAAACATTCCGGGAGAAATTCAAACAGAATGAGAAGCTCTTTATCTACGGAAACTGGGCCATTGCACATCCAAAAATAAAAGAACTGGGAGATGGAGAGACAGTGTTGTCTCTAACTGTAAGACCCAACATTTTGGCTGCTCTTACAGGGTATGGATTAATCCCTCTCTACTAGCAGATCCCCCTTAACTATAGCCTCCCATTGGTGAGCTATCTATCCATAGATATTTTGCAAAAGGTGAAGCAACTGAAATCGGAATCTACAGTAATGAGTGAAGACTAAGTAAAAAACAAGAGTGAACTTGAATAACTTGGCATTATCTTTGTGACTTTTGGTGAGCTTAGAAATAATGGATCAGTCTCCTTCCTGTCTTTTGATTGTGCTTGGAGTTTGTAGACTAGTAAGGCATGCTGACTGAACAAATAAATTTTAAGTGTATATTGGTAGAAAACTGAATGTAGAATTTTGATCTTTAGACTTTATTTCATTCTAGTTGTTACTTGTTCAGGAAACAGGGGAACATCACATGATCCATATGCCCCAAAAAATAAAAACAACTGCATCTTCCAATGTTTAACACTCATAGCAAACTGCCTGCAGATGAGGTACAGAATAAGAATCATTTGTGAAAATTATTCAGCAAATAAATTCAAATAAGGGATGCATTTGAGAACATCATAATCTTCTCACTGACAACTGGCAAACAGAAACAGAGGCAAAATTTGTCAGATAAATGACACATTATGAATTATTCACTCAGTTTTGCAACACATTGATTATACTCTGTAATCAAATACTGTGCAACTCATTTAACCAGCAGGTCTGAGTTCTGGAAAAGAAGCATGGTTTCAGAGCACACTATTAAGAAAAGGATGAGGATAATTTAGCAAAACAGCTGGCTCCACAGATTTAACCCTTCTGAACATTTGTTTTCCCAATCTGGCTTATTTGCTGTGTAAGTCATAACAATAATCATCACAAAGACTACTTTTCAACTAGACTGTTTTTATCTTTGGTCATGTACAGTACATTAGAGTTTATCTGATTTTAACTGGATATCATTTTACATGTTAGTCATTCTTTTGTTAAATGTGAACATGTTAGGCACTCCTTTGGAGTTCGCAGTCTTCTGTTCTTACTTAGTTCATGTAAATATAATGACCATGTGGATTTGGAGATTAATCTATTTGATGGTAACATTGATACATCATAAGATAACTGTACACTGGGCATAATTTTTATTCGTCCAGTACTAAATGAATGTCCATATCATTATTTCATCCACAAAAAGAAAAGTAGAGCAGAAGAGTACAGGGAAACTCTATAATGCAAGGTAAAATAAGGGAACAAACAAAAGGCAGAGAAGACGCAAAATAGCTCTATAAATGTATTCAGAAAATATGATGGACTGGAGAGACATAGCCTTGTAAAATTGAATGAGTATCACCTTTGTCCCTGAATGACAGAGTTACTCCAAAGCTATGAATTCCTTCCTAAAGGAGGAATATTAATGGACCATCAGATTGCTATTAGCTGCACACTGTGACAAGAACTATGCTAAAGTAGGCATTGAGAGGAGGTTGTGCTGCTCTACAAATGGATCAAAATTTAAAAGGAATGGAATGTGGTTTTCTGTAAGTAAAGCATCATCTAACTCCCCATAGCAGAAATAAGAGAATACTTACACAGTGTCCAACAATTTGTAATGTTAAGACAAACTTTAGCTTAAAAAGCAAATGAAGGAGGCTTACCTACATGCTCTGTCTTATGCTAAAATAGGATCTGTGATTATTCTGTAGTTTGACACTCAGAGACATTACATGATATTCAATACACACCTCTTTCTACACAGACAATTATGTAAGTCATCACTGCTAAAATCCATGGTGCCAATCAGTATGGAATCACAGATATACTCATACAAGGAGAAGAGAAATGTTAAAAAAAGTAATATATATATATTTTAAAAAAAGTGAAACAATCAGCATAACATAAAAGTATTGCAATGTTTTAACTATATCAATACTGTCATATATTTTCAATATTGTCCTGAATCTTGAAAGTGTTGAAAGTGCAAGAAAATAGACCAAGAGCTGGTTATTTAACAGTTAGCACTGTGGGAACTGACAACAGTTTACATGTAGCATTATCTTGAAATTGAAATCATAGAACAATAGATTTAAATAATAGTTTGGTTTGGAAGGGATTTTAAAGATCATCTAGTTCCCAAATGCCTGCCGTGAGAGGCAAAGACACCTTGCGTTATATCAGGTTGTTCAAAGCCCCATCCAAATAATTTTAGTCATAGTTTTAATGGAAGCTCAAACTTAAGAAGGGACTAACTGTTCACAGTTCCCACTGAAACCAACAGGAGCTGAGATGGAGGTTCAGCAAATAACAAATATAATAAAAATTACACCTTACATTCTGATCTTTTTTGAAATATAGACCCCGTGTTGGGTCTGTCTGGGATGGAGTCACCTTTCCCTGAAGCAGCCCACACAGTGCTGTGCTCTGCACTCGTAGCTGGAACAGCACTGGTATCACTCCAGTGTTATGTCTATTGCTGCATAGTGCTGGCACAGCATCAGGACTCCCTCCAAGCCCCCAAGAGCCAGCAGGCTGGGGGTGGGCAAGTGATGGGGAAGTGACATTTCCAGGGCATCTGACCTAAGCTGATCAAAGGGATATTCCATAACACCTGATGTCACACTCAGCAATAAAAGGGGGGTTCTCATGGGGGAGGGTCTCTCCTGAACAACCGGTATGTGTTTTGAGGCCCTGCTTCCCGGGACGTGGCCGAACATCGCTCGTTGATGGGAAGTAGAGAATAACTTTTTTTCTTTTCTCTCTGTGCTTCCGCGTGGCCTTGTTGTTTCTTTTGTTTCTTTTTCTCGCCATTCCCTTTCCCTTTCATTAAATCATTCTCATCTCAAACCTCGAGCTCTTTGTGTTGTCTTTTCTCCCCCTTCCCCTTTGAGGAGGGGAGGAGTGAGAGAGCAAGTGTGGTGGAGCTCGGTCGCCCACCCAAGTAAAACCATCCCCCCCCCCCCCCCAAAAAAAAAAAAAAAAAAAAAAAAAGACTTTGGCCTTTGGCTGAATAAAGATCTTTCTATTGAAGGACTTAGCAGCCTTCAGAAGGTAAATATTCTGATTAAGTTAAATAATTAACGGCTATGAAAATATAGAGAAAGTGTTTTTATACCCATCTCGTCTCTATTTCCCATCATTTACTACAGAATAAATTTATTTTTTCTCTTCTATCTAATAATACCCAATAAACTTTCCAGCTAAAGGGAAACTTTCCAGTAAATTCGTATTCCCACAAGATGATGAAATCCTGATGGATTGATTGACCGTATTGCCACCCTTAGGTCCCAAATTAAAAAAGGATAGTACAAACTGAATCTTATTCCAACATCAGAAGATGAGTTTGAATTTAGGCTGATGTGATAAGAAATCTGAAGCAAAGAGAAAAAAGGTGACTTGAGGATATATAAATACCGTTGATACCAGGAAAACAAACAAACAAAAATCTCCACCTCCACCACAACAGTAAACAAGAGTAAACAAACAAACAAAAAACCAACCAAACAAAAAAACAAAACAGTATTTGGAGTGAAAGCCAACTGAAATTGGATTAGAAAGTCTGCTTACTAAAGTGGTTCTTCTATGAAGCAGAAAATCCTTATTTTCTACCTGTGAATTTATTTTTCCAGGAAACATCTTAAAAGAGAGTAGTCAAAAAAGCAAATATTCAACAAGAAAAGAAATGATAGAAGGAGCAACAAACATTATGAAAGAAGCAAAGTAACTACCGGAGTGTTCTGATGACATAATTCCCAGTCATTTTTGTGACACAAAGAACAGTCATTCAGAAATAAGAGTATTTCTTGGTATCCGACCTGTGTAGGTGTCCACACGCCTTGAAAAAAATGGTTGACAAGGCTGGGCTGTGAGTCAAACAGTGTATGTGAGTAGATAACTCCAAACATCTGAGATGTTATATGCCCCAAAACAGATAATGCTGAAGAGGAAGGTGGGTGAAGCACTTTCCAAGGGATTAACAAAAAAGTGTGAAATAAAGGAGACAGCTTGAAAAGTCCTATAGGAGGAAAATAAAGATTTCAAGAGGTGAGAGATGCTGTGAAGCAAAGAGCACCAGCGGTGTGGGTTGCAGCACTAGGGCCCTGCAGTGCGGTGCACCTGCACTGCCAGGCCTTTCTCAACATGGGGTGGCAGGCATGGGGGTGACGGGGACACCCCTGCAACCAAAGATCCCAGACTGCCTGCAGGAGGGGTGCAAGGGGCACCCACATGCCCACAGAGAGTGGGAAAAGATGTGGAAGAGGCTGGGAGGACAGGACATTTTTGTGTTAGAAGATTTTAGGAATTTGCAGCTGCTTATTAACTTTTTCTCCCTGTCTCCTCTTGTGACAGAATACAAATGAAGTACTGTTTCTCTAGTCTAAAACAGTATTTTAAAACATATTTTTTTCAATACTTAGTTACCTAAAAGCCTATACATTTAATCATAAAAAGGATCGTCCAGCTAAATACAATTATTATTAATATATATATATATTTCCATTAAGAAATAGCTCTTCAATGACAGGAAAAAATAAGAGACAGCTGACAGAAAAAAATCCAATATGCACACATACAGATCCACAAATAGCTAGATCATCATACTATTTACCTAACACTACTAACAAATAAATTAAATGCCTTTTTGTATGCATTCCAAATAGTTTAAGCACTTATTTAATTCCTTTCTATTCCACAGTATAATCTGTGGTTATTGTGTACCATGTAGGGCAAATACTTCACAAAGTTATTTCATATCTCTCAAGAGACTGCACCTACACACTTTACTAAATACATGCCACCAGTTCCAGAGAATCACAGCTTTTGAACAGGCAGTTTGTTTTTCTTTGCAATTATGACATTCAGTACAGCCACTTATATGTGGGATGAAGTAGAGACTTAATAAATTTGTCGCACTTGTATGTGGGCAAACCCTCAAAGTCTTGGAATGCTTTTAAAATGTTCTAAAGCTGAAATATACAGTAATATTTAAAAACAAAAATTGCATGTTCACTTAGGTTTTACAGACTGGCATAACACAACACCATTTTGCTCAACAGGCCAAGATGAGAACTGCTACATTTTTTTGTAAGGACTAAGATAAACTGGGGAGAGCTATGTGAACGCTTAGCACAATAAAAGACCACTCAATATCTGACTCTTAACAGTGGTGTTAATCCTTCATTTTCCAAGTATTAAATTCATGCAAAATAAATTTTGCATATATTAAAAAGACAAATCCTTAAAGCAGAAGAACATGTAAACAGTTCTGTTTCGACTAGAAAACACACTTAAAGCAATGATGAGAGTGAGTCTCAGGCTTAAGCTCTAAATTAAAAATATCAAGATTGTGGAAAATGTTTTATCTTCTAACAACATATCAAAGTATGATATCCCTGCATCCCATGGGTCCCATGGTGGAGATCTCCATGCTGCAGCCTGTGGAGGAGCCCCCAGTGGAACAGGTGGATGTGGCCTGGAGAAAGCTGAGGCCCATGGGGAGTCCCCACAGGAGCAGGCCCCAGGACAGAGCTTCACCCATGTAGGAGCGGTGGGTCTGGGGGGAGCTGTCACCCATGGGGGACCTGTGTTTGAGCAGCTTGCTCCTGACAGATGGACACTGTGGTGTGCAGCCATGTGCAGCAGTTCTTGAAGAGCTGCTGCCTGTGGGTAGCCCCTGCAGGATCAGTTTGGGAAGGACAGCATCCTGTGGGAGGGACGCCATGTGGAGCAGGGGCAGAGAGTGGCCATGAAGGAGCAATGAAGACAAAGTGCTAGGAACTGACTGCAGCCCCCATTCCCTGTTGCCCTGTGCTGCTCAAGGGGAGGATTTAGAGTAAGTTGGATGGGGAGAAGATGTTCTGGTTTGTTTGTTTATCACACAGTTATAAGTAATAAATTTCATTAATCTCTCTATGCTGAGTCTGTTTTGCTTGTGATTATAATTGTAGAGTGATCTCCCTGTCCTTTTATTAGCCCTTCTGCCCTTTCATTCATATTTTTCCCCATTCCTTTTGAGAAGGAGGGACAAGAGAGCAGTTGTGGTGGAGCTCAGCTGCCCACCTGCGTAAAACCACCACAAGAATGACCTCAAAACAGCCTTCAGCTAACCCACTGTATCTCTTATATCAAATGAAACAATACAAAGCACAGAAACTCCAAGTGTTTTTTTCTCTTAATCCTCCTGAACATTTTCTTTTCCTGAAGGCATATTATAGCTCAATTATTCTAAGAATCCCATTAAAACCAATCTACTGGTTAGTGCCATATTCTAGATTTCTTATTGATTCCTTGGTTTTTGTTCTTTTAGCCTGTATGCTTCTAAAGGCATTGCTAATGTATTTTACAGTTCACATTATAGTATTCACAATATAGTATTTACTAGACAGTTATATATATATATATATAAAGAAAAAAAAAAAAAAAAAGCTTTAATACCTCTCCCTTGATAAACATATATTGAAATACCTGCAAGAGAAAAAAACAGCTGAACAAATTCATTTCTACAGAAAGTTTCTTTCATTCTTTCCTTAATGTGACATGCAGAAGAAGCTAATTGAAAAGGATAGTTCTTCAGCTGAGGCTATCATGTGATCGTTAGCCAAAGTTGATAGATTTTAGACTTAATTTTTTTTTCTTCCCTGAAGTAAGAGTTTGGGGTATCAGTAATTTTATCATTTGCAAGTATTTCAGGTGCTGATATTATCATCTATTCTAGCATCCCATTTCTGATAATCCAATTGCTTTTTCCATCTTTGAGTCTCGAGCAGGTGAATACAAAATTTTTCCTCCACTTTAAGTTGGTAAATCTTGCTGCTTGACACTTTTGATGTGCTTAGTGTTTTGAGAGAGAAGGAAATAAACCTTTCATTTCATGCTTTTACTTTTTTGCTGTACCTTCACACTGAACAAATGACACCAGCAGCCTGTATCTGATACTTTAAAGAGCTATTAACTTCAGTGTAGATACTAATTGCAGAAAACATACTGTATTCATAAATATCATTCCTAAGGACAGAAAATTCAATTTTATTTATTTATTTTTAAATATTTTATATTAATACTCTTTCATATACTGAAGTTAGTAATGAGGATAATAGTACGAAATACTATTACGTTCACATACCAAGTGAACAATTGTCTGCGTGGCTGGTGCCATGCTCAAGATTTTGGGTTCTATGACCTCGGATGTCCTTTTGAGAGACCAGGCATTCTGACTCTAGATGGGAAGAATTTGACCAGATCACGCAAAAGTGTTCTGGGCAGCTAGCTGGCTGGGCTTATTAGTACAGCTTTAAACTAGATGTGGCAGGGGAATGAGTTGTACTTCTGAGTGATGGAAGTGAACCTGGGAACATTGTCACTTTAGGGAACATTGTCACATCAGGGAAATACTTGTAAACTCTCCCAAAGCAATTAGGAAGCGTTCATCTGAAAAGATGATGTGACCAATAGCCCAGCTGAAGTGCCTCTACACCAATGCATGCAGCATGGGAAATCAGAAGAAGGAGCTGGAAACCATGGTGCAATTAAAAATATGAAATTAGAAACCTGATTGCTATCACAGAAATATGGTGGGATAGATCACATAACTGGAACACTGCAATAGAGGGCTACAACCTTTTCAGAAGAGACAGAAAAGGAAGTTTTGCCCTCTGTGTCAGGGAATGGATTGATTGTGAAGAGCTGCCTCTGCGAAACAGCCATAGACAGGTTGAGAGCTTGTTGGTAAAAGTTAAGGACCAGACCAATAAAAGACACTTAGTGGTTGGGGTCTGTCTGATCAAGGTGAGCTGTTGATGAGGCCTTTTTTTCACCTACAAGAAGCATCATAATTACAAACTCTCATTCTGATGGGGGATTTCAATCACTTGGATGTCTTCCGGGAAAACTACACAGCAGGCTGTATGGAATCCAGGAGACTGTTGGAGTGCACTGAGGATAACTTTCCGGTCCAGATATTGGACTAAACAGAAACTAACCAGAAGAGAAACATTACTAGGCCTGGTGCTCACCAATGCAGATGAACTCATTAAAGAAGTCAAGATTGGAGGCAGTATGGGCCATGGTGACCACTCCCTTGTTGAGTTTGTGATCTCAAGGAAAATGGGCCTGGCAAAGAGCAAAGTCAGGACCCCAAAATTTAAGATAATGAAATTCCAACTGTTTAAAGACCTAGTGGATGAGATCCCCTGGGACTTTGTCCTTAGGGACAGAGGAACTGATCAGACCTGGCAACTCTTTAAAGATGTTTTTTCTTAGAGCACAAGAACTCTCCATCCCTCTGTGTAAGAAAGCAAGCAGGGAGGGCAGGAAACTGGATGGCTGTGCAAGGAACAAACTGAGTCAGTTTGATCCTGTGCAAGGATCAAACTAAGGTACAAGAAGGAAATGCACAGGCAGTGAAAGCAGGGACATGTGGCCTGGGAAGAGTAGAGGGATACTGCTTGGATGTGCAGGGATGGGATCTGGAAAGCCAAGACACTGATGGAACTGAACTTGGCAAGGGATACAAAAAGTAACAAGAAAGGAGACTATAGGTACATTGCTGAGAAAAGAAAGGCCAAGGAGAGTGTACTCCCCTACAGTGAATGAGAAGAGAGAAGTGGTAGCAACTGACATGGACAAGGCTGATGTACTCAACAAGTTCTTTGCCTCAATCTTCACTGTCAGTCAGGCTTCCCATGTCTATAGCCTCATATCTGAAAATTCATAGCAGTCAGGTGATGTTCCTGGTGACTGGTAAAAGGGAAACATAACACCTATTTTTAGAAAGGGTAGAAAGAAGTAGCCATGGAACTACAGACCAGTGAGTCTTACCTCTGTACCTGGAAAAATCATGGAACATATCTTCCTGGAAGAAATGTCAAGGCACATGCAAGGCAAGGATATCTGAGACAGCCATCAGGGCTTCTCTAAGGGCAAATCACGTCTGACCAATCTGGTGGCCTTCTATGATGGAGTGACCATGTCGATCCACAAGGGAAGACTGACTGATGTCATCTACCTGGACATCCGTAAGGCCTTTGACACAGTCCCACATTCTTGTCTCCAAATTGGAGAGAGAGATTTGATGGGTGTACAATTCAGCAGATAAGAAATTGGCTTGAAGGCTGCACCCAGAGAGTGGTGGTCAATGGCTCTGTCTCCAAGTGGTGTCCCTCAAGGGTATGTCTTGGGACCAGTACAGTTTAATATCTTTATCAATGACATAGACAGTGGGATCAAGTGAACCCTCAGCAAGTTTGCATATGACACCCAGCTGAGTGGTACATTCGATACAACAGAAGAAAGGGATGTCATCTAAAGGAACCTGGACAAGCTAGAAAAGTGGGCCCATGTGAACCTAATGAGGTTCAACAAGTCTAAGTGTAAGGTGCTGCACCTGGGTTAGGTAATCCCAGATATGAGTACAGGCTAGAAGAATTCATCAAGAGCAGCCTGCAGAGTAGGACTTGGAGGTTTTGGTGGACAAAAAGCTCAACAAGAGCCAGCAGTGCATGCTTGCAGCCCAGAAGGCCAATGCATCCCGGGCTACATCAACAGAGGAGTCATAACCAGATCAAGGGAAGGGATTGTTCCCCTCTTCTCTGGCCTTGTGAGGCCCCAGTTTGAGTGCTGCATCCAAATATGTGTTGCCCAGCACAATAATTTATTCTATTAATTCTATTTATTCTATTCTATTATTTATTCTATGTGTACTGTATAAAAGCTAAGAACTAGAATGGTGGTCTAATTTAGTTTTTGTTGTTGTTGTTTTTGTTGTTTTGTTGTTGTTGTTGTCGTTGTTGTTGTTTAAGTACAGCTATGGTACTGATTGTTCTCACGCAGTGATCTCAAGATGTAATAATAGTTTGTAATAACAATATTAAAATTTTCTTTACATATTTTTGTGCCTAAAATGTTTAGAAATGATAAACCTAATACAACGAGGACATGAGAAAATTTCTAGCAAGATAAAATCATTCATTTTAGTGAAAAAAAAAAAAAAAATTACAAATACATTTATAAAGACATAGTTATTTCAGTAATATTTATTTGTGTTATTTTTTTTTCCAAAATATATTAATTTAAGAAAATTCTTAAGTCTGTTTATGCAGCATTTATAGTAAAGATTTTACATGGCAATGTATATACTAAATGCTGTTTAAACATTAACAAAATATAAAGTTACAAAAAGCACATTCTATTTCTTTTAACAGTTTTTCTTTTCTTAGATTTATAAATGTCATCTCCCTGAACTCTTCATCACTAAGTGCTATTATAATTCTTAATGAATTTGAAAGTAATCTTCCACATGGAGAAGATCAGTAAACCAAAATAATGCTGTTAAGATATTTTCATTTTCTTTATGAAATTATTTTTTTCTCCATAATCTTTTCATTTTTTCAAGATTGTTTAATATAGTGAGATTTTCTAGTAATTCTGAAATGTGACAGAATTAAATTCTTTCAATGACTTTTCAAATACAGCAGTGTATCCTTCATAAAAAATATAAAATAAAAATAAATCTTTCACACAGTTTTTCCTCTTTCATTATGCTAAAAATATCTTTGCACATAAAGCATGCTAATATATATATATATATATATTTCGATTAACTCTTTCCAATTACCGTTCTGTTTCAACAATAAAGAGTTTTTGAAAACTTTCAGTGTGTGTAATGAAAGCTGCACCAAGCTCACAGATAATGACATTTCATAGAATTATAGAATCATAGAATGGTTTGTTTAGATTGGAAGGGGCCTGAAAGATCATCTAGTTCCAATCACCCTGCCATGGGCAGGGACACTTCCTACTAGACCAGGTTGCTCAAAGCCCCATCCAACTTGGCCTTCAGCACTTCCAGGGATGGAACTGCCTCACCGCCCTCTGAGTAAAGAACTTCTTCCTTGTCTATAGTTAGTTAGTTTGTTAGTTAGTTAGTTAAAAACCATTACTCCTTGTTCTATTCCTTGACAAAAAGTCTCTCTCTTGCTTTCTTGTAGGCCCATTTTAGGTACTAGAAGGCTGCAATGAGGTTTCCCCAGAGCCTTCTCTTCTCCAGGCTGAACAACCTCTACTCCCTCAGCCTGTCTTCATCAGTGTTCCAGCCCTCTGATCTTCTTTGTGACCATTCTAATATGAGTCCATTCTGGACTCATTCTAATACATCCATGTCTTTCTTGTGCTGGGGGCCCCACAGCTGAATGTAATATTCTAGGTGGATTCTCAAGAGAGCAGAGTAGAGGGGGAGAATCACATCCCTCAACATGCTGGCCATGCTTCTTTTGATGCAGCCCAAAATATGGTTGGCTTTCTGGATTGCATGTGCACATTGCCAGCTCATGATAAGCTATTGATCAACCAACATCCCAAATCCTTTTCCTCATGGCTGCTCTAAATCCATTCTCCACTGAACCTATATTTGTGCTTGGGATTGTCCCAACCCACATGCAAGACCTTGCACTTGGTCTTGTTAAACTTCATGAGGTTCCCATGGTCCTACCTCCTGAGCCTGTCAAGGTCCCTCTGGATGACATCCCCTTCCCTCCTGCATGTTGACCACACCAAACAGCTTGGTGCCATCGTCAAAATTGTTGAGGGTACACTCAATCCCGCTCTGCATTTCACTGACAAAGATGGTAAACAGCACCAGTCCCAACAGTGACCCCTGAGGAACAATACTTTTTGGATAGAATTGTAGCAAAACTAATTCTTAAACTATTCTGTGTCACAGACATTAACTTTCTTAATTTTGGTTTTTGGAATATTTGGAATAACCTATCTATTAAGAGAGCTCATAGTAAGTTCAAGTTCTTCCATATAATTCACAATCCTTCCAAATGTGATGTCAGAAATATTTATAGTGTCATTTGAAAGAATTCTCCCATTTCATTGGAAGTTTTTCCCTTAGGAAATTTTGTTTTCTAACCAGCTGTAACAGTTTCAGGTAGATGATATCCTTAAGTGTCTTTGGAAAAGTGGGATGAATCACTTTTTGGAGACAGTTGTTTCTCAGAGCGAATGCTGTTAAACAATGACTAAAGTAAATTACAGCTAAATAATTTTGTGTTAAAATGATCTGGTTTAAAGACAGTGAGAGGCTAGTAGTAACTACTGAGGCATGAAATAAAACAAAATAGCAGATCATGTTTATTTTGTTATATATTGAAACATTGTTTCCAGGTGAAAACTTTTCCTTTATTTTTCCACTTGACAGATTTTTCTCATTGTATCTACTACCTCTGCACATCTGTGGTTTTATTTTTGAAATTCTTCTCCTTGATTCTTTTATAATATTAGATTCTAAGCATGTGTAGATGAAAAGGAAATTCTTCTGTCCTTTCTGACATCCCTTTCTGAATAGGCAATGAAAACCTAAAACTCCATTATCCCAATGAAAACTTAAAGATTTGTGAATTTTTGTTTTTGTTGCTGTTTGTTGCATTGAACAATATTTATACAACAATTCTTCTGGTAATTCTTCTAAGACCAGCAAAGATTTAATTAGAAGAGATCTCAAATATCATTTCAAATGTAGGAGTTTGCTAAGATGAAGGACATCTTTTCTCCTGCACATGAGACCCTGTGTGAATTATCTTCCACTTTAAGTTTTTTTCTAGTAAAGCTACAATTCTTTTGATTATGAAGGATCATTTTGCCCCATGAAAATGTGCTTGAAATGTCTGCTTTGACCCTGATCCCCTTCAGAGTAACAGGCAATCTCCACTTGTAAGCTATTAATCCAAGGTTATATTCATGGTTCTTGGTAGTTGTAGATAAACTTAAGTCCTTTTTTTCTTGTATGTTATGCAATCTCCATTTCTGGCTATCAGAAAACTTTATTTTTCTACTTTCCAAAAAAAAAAAAAAAAAAAAGTTTAAATAATATTTTCAAACTAACCTCATTCTTGTCTGTACTGAAAACATAGCCCTCTCAACAGTTTATATACACACAAAAGTACAGGCATCTAAAGTGTACTTATTTTCTCTAAATAAATAAGAAAACCTCAGTTATCTATTCAAGTGATCTATTCAAGTTGGTAAGGTTTCTCTTCATGTCCTACCATGATATAAAATAATTGTTGAGAAAATTGGTTCTGTATCCTTGCACTTTTAAACACTAATTTATTTAAGACAGGTTGTGCTAATTATCTCAGCACAAGCTGCTCAAGTTATACTAGGTAGCAAGTGTGCAATTTATCCCTGACTACCTATATTGATTTCTCCCTTGCTGGCTATAATCAGATAAATAAACCAATAAACAACACTTGTTCTTAACATCACTGCAGTTCAACAAAACTCAGCTGTATTTACTGTTTTCTGGCAAACATCCCTGCAGAACTTACCCTTTTCATATCTAGCTGTCATGTGAGCTATGTTCTTATACCTGATAGATCATTTCCCTAATAGCAGAAAAGTAAAGGAAGGAGAATCTCTAATGAACATAAACCTGTTTTGGGAGTCACATTCCACTGCTTTAGTCTTGCTTTAAGTCAATGTTTACTTTGTCTGGGGTTTTAACATCTTAATTTGCTGGTAATAGCAGCTGTTCTCTTAGTCCATGCATGGATATACTTATTTACTTTTCTCTCAGCTACAAGCAGTACTGTATTTTTTAGAAACTGCCTGAAATATGGATTATTTTAACATCTTTGGATTTGACTCTGCTACTTTTTATTTCTATTTCTCTTGGGAAGCAGGAAGCTTTGAGCTATGTCACTGTATAGGTGATAGAGTGCTGGCACAACAGACAAGCACTCTATACATGAACATGTTACCAGGCCAGCCTTTTGAGAAGGTAGACCTAAGATCAGTATCAAGCATGGATATTTGTTTTAATATTTAGTCCTTTTCTGTATGGGAGCTGGCCTGAAGGAGATTTGTATTAGCTATGCATAGTAACTCAACCAGAGTAGCACCTTTTACTTGGATCTTTGTAACTTGAGGCAGACAATTATTAATTGCCTGAGAAAGCCTACTTCTGTACCTGACCAGAGAACACAACCATTGGAAAAGTATTTGATTTAGTTTTCAATATGTATGTTTAAAGAGAATAAAATCTTACATTAACATAGCTATTCATTAAATGGCTATTGTGGAGTAGGATGAGGAACTAGGATGATTTTGGCCTCTCTAACGGAAGATTTCTCTCTCTTAAAATTTGCAGGCTTCTCATGTGCCTGCCCATTTGAACTGCAGCCTTCCAGAGTTCTTTTTAGTTGAGTGTTAATTACAATATCACAGAATCACAGAATTTTAGGGATGATCTCAAGAGATCATTGGTCCAACCCCCCTCCCTAGAGAAGGTTGCTTAGGTAAGCATCCAGATGGGCCTTGAGTATCTCCAGAGAAGGAGACTCCACAACCTCTCTAGGCAGCCTGTTCCAGTGTTCCGTTACCCTCACCGTGAAGAAGTCCTTTTGCATATTGGTGCGGAACTTCCTGTGATCCATTCTGTGGCCATTGCCCCTTGTCCTATCCCCACAGACCACTGAAAAGAGGTTGGCCAAATCCCTCTTTCTCACACACTAAAGGTATTTATAAACATTAATAAGATCCTCTCTCAGTCTTTCTCAAGGCTGAACTGACCCAGGTCTCTCAGCCTTTCCTCATAAGGGAGATGCTCCAAGCCCCGTATCATCTTTGTGGCCCCGCTATTATGTCCTTGTTATTACTGATTATTTCATCCCAATTTTAATTTTATTGAAATATTTCTTTTTATGTATTTCTAGCTCAAGATTTGCTTTACAGGTGAAGAAGATGTTTTGGTGTTCATATACAATGTAGCAAAAACATCTATCAACTCAGGAGTTGAAACTGGGTAGAAAAATAGAGGGTAGGTTACTTTTGTATTTTAAACATTCATTAGGACAATAAGGTTAGTATGGTAATTCAAAGCTAGTTTATGAAAGGGTTTTAGACCTTCAACTGTAACTATAAGGTGAAATGAGAGAGGCTAAGGTAATAAAGGAAGTTTCAAAAATGCAAATAAAGTATACAACTGATGAAAAAAAATCACAGATTTGTATTATTGAAAGTGGACCAATGTGAACAGCAACTTTGGAAGTTAATTTTGTGGTAGAGAAGGATATAATGATCATTTCTGTCAAAGTATCCTTCCTGTACAATGGAAGGAACACTGGCCATTGGAAGGACTAACTTTAAAAATTTGATTATGCCCCCCAACATTTTATATATTGTTGACTTATGTTTTATGAAATTATAATAAGCATTATCCACAAAGAATGTGACAGTAAAAATAAAACGTAGTGAAAGTAGTGAGAATTTTTTTCAAAACTGGTATTATCTGGAAAAAAAAAAAAAAAAAAAAAAAGTTCATAGTACTTGCCTGTTGAACTATTTCAGTGCCATCTAAATATCACAGCCTTGTATTGTACCACTTAACCAAATAATTTTCACAAGTTATGAGTGGTAGTACCTCATGTTAAAGATTCATGTAAAAATTTCAGGATCATTTCATTTTACAAGAACTTTGAGATTTCCCATACGTAAAATTAATATATGCCTCACTTCATCAGTTTCTCTAATACAGAAATTATCCACCTGGCCTGAACTACTGTTCCTGCTGTAATTATTATATCATTGACATATGCCCCTGCAGGATGGTAGCATGACAACTGTACACATTAATGGGTCTCTGCTCTGATTTTGCAGCTGATTTAACTAACAGTTTCATTAAAAAAAAAAAAAAAAAAAAAAAAAAAAAAGTGGCCTTTGTGTTATAATAACCTTTGTAACCCTCTGACAGCTCCTCCAACCTGGAGCACAGAACAAGTTTTAACATTTTCAGATTAATGACTACACCTTTCCAAGAGTATAATATAAATTTTTATGGATTATTGATTAAGATCTACCCTAGATATTCCAAAATACAGTAGCAAAATGCCATTACCTTACATGTGAGGTTTGGGCCAATGTAGTGTAAAAAAAGAGGAAAAACTACATTATTTTTTTTGTTTGCAAAGCAGTCAAATTCTGTTCACAAATCTTACAGTCCTGTGACATAAATGTCTTCTTTCTCTTCATAATGTTAATTCTTCCCTTTTTGTATTCAGCTAATACATTGTTGGAGATTCCCTTAAATTGTTTGGGTCTTCTTCCTTTGACATAAAACAGTCTTTTGAATTCTGTCTGTTCTGTGGCAGTATCTCAGGTTCCTAAGACACTATGATTTATGTTCTAGTATCATCTGACTTGCTTTTATATTGGAATCACTGGTACTGTTTCAACATTGTAAAGCATAACTATAATATATGCTATAACTCAAGTAGAAATTATGGGATCAATATAAAAATAAAATAAATGTTGAATTTCTTAGCATTACGGATGAGGAAAGAATTAAGAGGCCATAAATTGTCCCTCAGCCCTAAAGAGGCTCTCAGTCTATGAAAATATTAAGAACTATGATACAGAATTTAAACCAATCACAGGATTAAATTTGCACATCAAGATTAAAATGACTCAACATGCACATAGACTACAGATCAGATTTTCAAAAGAAATTGTCTTTTACTTCAGCAACTAAAAAGAATCTGGATTTTCATAAAACCTGAATGTTCAGCTTGTCAAGTAGTTCATACAATCTGGTCACTAATTTTTTTGAACTGTTTATAAAAGTACATCTCTGTTAAAACTAATTGCACGGTTTTATGGTTGTACAGACACATTTTCTGCCCTGTATTTCAGAGAGGAAATGAAATAAATAGAGGTATTCACCATGACTTTTACCTGCTAACTTGTCAAATCTAGACTCTTTTTATAGTGAGTAAACAGGAACAGGGATTGTCAATAGACAGGTCCGTAATCACCTGACCTGTTTTGGACGTCTGTGATATCTTCCAGCAATAGCACTGGTGAGGAATGCCTGTTTTTGTCTCGGTATCTAGGTGACTAATTTGACCGCATCTCTACATGTCTGATCAGATGGATCCTTTGCCTGACTAATTGCTCCTGCACTGGGAATGTCATAATTCAAGAGCGTAACCTGGTGAAACAAATAAAAAAAAGTATTTATTTCCGTACTCTATATTATTTGTAATACTCTAATAATAACAGATGGCATTTTCTGACAAAAATGCTCTGTGGAAATTGACAGTGCTGCTGACTCCTGGGAGTCCTGTAGTACTCACAGTGCTGAGACTTGGGGAACTACACTGTCTGCATCTGCCCCTATCTCCTTTTCCATCACTGTATAAGTCCTCCCATACTGCTGTTTTTTCTTGTTGTTTTGCCTATGATTTATAGAAAAATATATTTTCACTGGGACACTGTGAGAAGGAACATGCAAGTCTTTTGACAGACTCAGAATGACAGTAATTGAGACAAATCAGTACTAAAACAGATATTATTCTTACTTTTGGCAGCCAGGCTTTTTAGAAATCACCTCTACTAGAAAGAATATATCACACACACACAAGAAAAACAATTTTGGGCATCTTTTTCTCTGAAGTGCTTTTGTTAATTTTTATTTATATTTTTTCCAAGATTCAGAACTTAAATAATTTCCCTTGTAAGTATATAATTATAATAACTATAATTTCACTAATTTCACATTCTTTTATCTTTTTAATTAATAAGATACTACTTCTGATGTTCTTTTTTTGTTCTCACAAACTTACAACATTTTTTTAACTTGTGCTCCAGTAAGCTTTCTCTGCTGACAGTCTTTCTGACAGTCTACCTACATATTCTCCCCCAAAAATAATCTCCAGCAACAAAGAGATGCTGTGTGGACCTTAAATTCAGGCGATCAAGCCTAGTCAGCATGGGTTTATGAAGGGCAGGTCCTGCTTGACAAACCTGATCTCCTCCTATGACAAGGTGACACGCTTAGTGGATGAGGGAAAGGCTGTGGACGTGGTCTACCTTGACTTCAGTAAGCCATTTGACACCATTCCCCACAGTATTCTCCTCAGGAAACTGGCTGCTCATGGCTTGGACTGGCACACACTTCTTTGGGTTAAGAGCTGGCTGGATGGCCGGGCCCAGAGAGTTGTGGTGAATGGAGTCAAATCCAGTTGGAGGCCGGTCACTAGTGGAGTCCCCCAGGGCTCAGTACTGGGGCCAGTCCTCTTTAACATCTTCATCGATGATCTGGATGAGGGGATCGAGTGCACCCTCAGCAAGTTTGCAGACGACACCAAGTTAGGTGCATGTGTCGATCTGTTCGAGGGTAGGAAGGCTCTGCAGGAGGATCTGGATAGGCTGGACCAAAGGGCCGAGGCCAACGGTATGAAGTTCAACAAGGCCAAGTGCTGGGTCCTGCACCTGGGGCACAACAACCCCAAACAGTGCTACAGGCTGAGAGATGTGTGGTTAGAAAGCTGCCTGGCAGAGAAGGACCTGGGAGTAGTGGTTGACAGTCAGCTGAATATGAGCCAGCAGTGTGCTCAGGCGGCCAAGAAGGCCAGCAGCATCCTGGCTTGCATAAGAAACAGCGTGGCCAGCAGGTCCAGGGAAGTGATTGTCCCCCTGTACTTGGCTCTGGTGAGGCCGCACCTTGAGTACTGCATTCAGTTCTGGGCTCCTCGCTACAAGAAGGACATGGAGATGCTCGAGCGAGTCCAGAGAAAGGCTGTGAAGCTGGTGAAGGGTCTGGAGAACAAGTCTTACGAGGAGCGGCTGAGGGAGCTGGGACTGTTTAGCCTGGAGAAGAGGAGGCTCAGGGGCGACCTTATTGCACTCTATAGGTACCTGAAAGGAGGCTGTAGTGAGGTGGGGGTTGGTCTATTCTCCCATGTGCCTGGTGACAGGACGAGGGGGAATGGGCTAAAGTTGCACCAGGGGAGGTTTAGGTTGGATATTAGGAAGAACTTCTTTACTGAACGGGTTGTTAGTCACTGGAATAGGCTGCCCGGGGAAGTGGTTGAGTCACCATCCCTGGAGGTCTTTAAAAGACGTTTAGATGTAGAGCTTAGGGATATGGTTTAGTGGAGGACTTGTTAGCGTTAGGTCAGAGGTTGGACTTGGTGATCTTGGAGGTCTCTTCCAACCTAGACTATTCTGTGATTCTGTGTGATTAAATTCAGGTCCTTGCCCTGGTTCCTTGCATGAGTTTTTTTGCAGATATTCTTCTCCTTGACATTGCATTTTCTGTCCCTTACCCAGCCTCACTGAGTTGGCTTCCTGGCCCAGTCTCAGACTTTCTTTGTCACTATGGTAATGGCTGGCAATCACAGGGCTGTTGGCTGCTCCTGGTCATAGTCACCAATCCTCTCTTCTTGCATTGGTACCGTGGGACAATGTCTCTTGTTGGTGGAGTCACTGCCCTGTCACTCCTGGCTCCCCTTCTCACGCAGTGGAAAAGCCTATACTTGCTGCCCCCTGACATACATAATATGCCCTGTGAAACTGCATTATGAAATTCAATGTTTAAGGTAATACTCTATAAATAATTGTCTAAAATATAACTATTTACAGTCAGTCACTATTTCTGAAATGTGGAGGAAGATAAGGATTAATCTTTATTCAAGAAAATTCATGGTACCAGCCTAGCCCTTAAGCAAACTTCATGAATGAGTAATCTGTTACTCTTTTAATAGAAGTCACATCTGTTATTTCTCTCCAAAGTAGTTTTCTCTGGGGAAATATATATATATATATTCAGTATATATTTGGACTGTTAATCTTTTCTCCTTTCTCAGTTAGATTTTTACTCATTCAGCTGTACACTGAACTTGGGGGGAGGGGAGGGGATGGAAACCCCAAACAGTAATAGAAATGACAAAATGTAGAAGTTAATGTGAAACACTGCTACACCTTAAGCCAGAAAGTAACTATGTGAGATGAAGCAGAAAAACATCTTCTGACACCTGACAACTGCAAAGAAGTTGTGCCTTAAGGCACTGGTGTTGGGAAGTGCATAGAGGAATGCCTTCTTGTATTCCCCCTGCCTCCTAATAAGGTTTCAAATGGGAACAGCTAACATCAAACACAAAAACATCAGATCTAAAAGTTCTGTTTATCTGTTAAAAGTGTGAAAGTATTAGGATTTGGAACATTTGTTTTTAAATGAATATATAGTATTGCAATTCATAGAAGCAGTACATATATTTGGTATCTCATTATACAGAGGTTATTTATATGTTACAGAAACCTTCCTAGAGGCAGAAGTTGCAAGAATGAAAAAATAGTATTTAGGCTCTGGGATCACAAGTCGATAAACTGGGCAAAGATATAAAAGCAGATGACAGATCTTTAGGAACTGTGTAGAAAGTAGCTGCTTCAGGATTAACCATCTTTTACATTTAATATGTAAAATTGACAACTATGATAGTGGAAAATATATATATATTTCTCTGTAGGTAATTGTGCAATAGCATAAAAATATAAGCCATTCTGCTTATTTTAGAGAAACAACTTCACCCAGCTTCTCATTTTTTCATCCCTATTTCACTTGTGTATGATCTGAAAGATCTACAATTCCTGTATAACAACTATGTGATTACTATTATTATTATTATTTATGTATTTATTATTATTATTATTTTTAAGGAAAGTGTCCACCATCAGAATTTGCTATTATAGAAGGAAAGTTATAAATATGGGGTGGAGGAAAGTCTACTCATACTGATACAATTAAAACTGATGAATCTTTCTGATGTTGTTTGTCAAGATCAAATGATCAAGGGGAAAAAGAAATGCTACCAGTTGTATCTCCACTAGAGCCTTTGTTAATATAACTATTGTCTGTACTTTTAGTAAATCAGATTTTTAGTAAAGATTTTTTAGTAAATCAAATTTTTAAGCTAATTAATTAATGTGCTAGATAATTAGCTTCCTCTCCCTCTGTTCAGAAAGACTAGTCTGGCAGGACTTGTGTGGATGTGCAGAAGAAAAGACTGATGGGTCTTATCTTGAGGAAAAGGAGACCATGTTCTAGCAGACAGCATTGGTCAGGCCTGGTAAAACTCTTGGTCTCTACTCCTGAAATTGCTTGGGAATTTTGTGCTAAACGGACACTGTATACAAAATAGAAAACATGTGGAAAGAAAATGCTTTTCTTAACAATCCTTTCCAGAAGAATTTTGACTCACCATTTTACAGAATCTGGCACTCTCTACATCCATGAATTTTTAATCTTTTTCTGAACAGTATTTTACTATCTAAATATAATGTTTAATATATGCATATATATATATATAAATATATGTTTACTATATATGTATATGTATATATATAAATCTTTACTAAGTTTAAAGATGTTTTTAATTTAAATGTAAGAAAACATTTGTAGATCCAAAGGTCAAAATTAACACCTTGATCTCCATTAAGAACTTGTACAACTTTTAAAAATATGTTTTAAATCATTCTTTTTACTAATTCCCTTACTAAGGATGTGTCAGGTCCCTAAACTTGCTTCAGCGTCTGATTGTTCCTCTAGGTGGGATGAAATCATCATTTAGACACTTGCTATTTCTGTATGTTTGCCAGTGTGTTGGATTCTTATGAGGTATTACTATAGCTCAGAACTATGTTACTCTTTAATCACAAAAAACATCTCCATGAATCAATACAGTAAAAGAGCATTTAAATGAAAACCCAAGATGTGATGTCAACCAAGTTAATTACACTGAAAATAAACATTCCAACATCACACACCATTTCTTCTGCCCTGAAAGACTGCGATGACAGATGGAGCCTGAAGTCAGTCATGGACTATGAAAACTCAGTGGACATTCTATATATATGTACTATAAATGAAAATGGTGGTCAACTGGAATCTATTGGAAAGGGTGTAACCTGAGTATGACATAAATGGTATGGAATAAGGGGTGGATATATGTCCTGGTTTTAGCTAGGAGAGAGTTAATTTTTCCTCTCAGTAGCTGGTAGGGTGCTATGTTTTGGATTTAGGATGAGACTAATGTTGATAACACAGATGTTTTACTTGTTGCAGAGCAGTGCTTACACTAAGCCAAGGACTTTTCAGCTTCTCACTCTGTCCTGCCAGCAGGCAGGCTATGGTTGCAGCAAGAGCTGGGAGGGGACAGACCCAGGACAGCTGACCCAAACTGGCCAAAGGGGTATTCCATACCATCTGACATAATGCTGAACAATAGATAGGGGTGGCTAGCTGGGGTGGGGGGGTGGCTGCTCGGGGTTGGGCTGGGCATCGGTCAGCGGGTGGTGAGCAATTGCATTGTGCATCACTTGTTTTGTACATATTAATAATAATAATAATAATAATAATAATTTTCCTGTCCTAATAAACTGTCTCTATCTCAACCCATACTTTTCTTTTTTTTTTTTTTTAGTTTCTCTCCCCCATCCCAGAGAGGGTGGGGGGAGGGTGAGCGAACAGCTGTGTGGTGTTTAGCTGCCAGCCGGGTTAAACCACAACAAACAGTAACTAATTTATAGTGACATTTTGGATTTAGGATACAAGACTGTACCCCTAGTTGGAACTAGAACATTTTTACTTGGTGTAGTCTTGTCATAAATTTCATTCTTGTGTCTAATTATGGTTAAACATTCCAGAATATTTAAGTTGTGAAGTATTTTATACAATTTATTAAAGGCTTTTAGTAATTTTACTATGTATAATACTTTTGATTAAATGTTTTTCTGATTGAAATTTATCTATAGTTTGCAGTGCTAAGCTAAGGTGATCTTGGGAAAAATATTTAATATAAGAAAGGAAAATCGGTTATATACATTTTTTTCTCTAAGTATTAGAGATAGTAAATAGCAATTCTTAAAGGATTAGGGTTATAAGCAAAGGTAAGAAACCACTATGCGAGTGTCACTGTGGCATGAGGAGGTCAAAGTGTGCAAAAAGAGAGTTTTTCCCACTGTATTTGTGGTTGCATCCATAAACACTTTCAACCCTGACACACATAAACCAAGTTATTGAGTAGCATCACAGAATCATTGAATCATAAAATAATAGAATGGTTCAGGTTGGAAAGAACATAAAGAATCATCTAATTCCAACCTCCCTGCCATAGAGGACACCTTCCACTAGAACAGGTTGCTCAAAGCCCTATCCAGCGTTGCCTTAAATATTTCCAGTGATGGGGCATCCACAACTTTCTCTGGGCAACTTGTTCCTGTGCCTCACCACCATCATGGTAAAGAATTTCTTTCAAATATCTAATCTAAATCTGCCCTCTTTTAGTTTAAAACCTGTACTCCTTGTCCTATCACTGCACTCCCTGATGAAGAGTCCCTCTCTTGCTTTCTTGTAGGCCCCCTTGAAGTACTTGAAGGCTGCTATAAAGTATCCCTGGAATCTTCTCTTCTCCAAGCTGAACTCTCTCAGCCTGTCTTCATAGGAGAGGTGTTCCAGCTCTCTGATCTTCCTTATGGCCATCCTCTGGACTTGCTCAAATGTCTTTCTTATATTAGGGGTCCCAGATCTGATCACAGCACCCTAGGTGGGGTCTCACAAGAGATGGGTAGAGGGGGTTAATCACCTCCCTCAACCTGCTGGCCATGTTTTTTGATGCAGCCCAAAATATGGTTGGCTTTCTAGGCTGCCAGTGCACATTGCTGAGTCATGTTGGGCTTCTTTTCAACCAACACACTGAGGGCCTTCTCCCCAGGGCTGCTCTAAATCCATTCTCCACTGAGCCTATATTTGTGCTAGGGATTGCCCTGACCCAGATGCAGAACCTCGCACTTGGTCTTGTTAAACTTCATGAGCTTTTCATTGTCCCACCTCCCGAGCCTGTCAAGGTCCCTCTGGATGGCATCGCTTCCCTCCAGCATGTCAACTGCACCACACAGCTTGGTGTTATCAGCAAACTTGCTGAGGGTGCACTTGATCCCACTGTCCATATCACCAACAAAGATGATTATACAGCAATGGTCCCAATACTGACCCCCAAGAAACACCACTCGTCACTGATCTCCACTTGGACATTGAGCCAGTGACCACAATTATTTGCATGTAACCATCCAGCCAATTCCTTATCATCAAATCCATGTCTCTCCAATTTAGAGACAAGGATATGATGCGGGACAGTGTCAAATGTTTTGCACAAGTCCAGGTAGAGGATGTCAGTTGCTCTTCTGTTATCCATCAATGTTGTAACCCCATCATAGGCCACCAGATTTGTCAGGCACTGTGCTGGTTTTACTTGAGTGGGCAGCTGAACTCCACCACAACCACTCTCTCACTCCACCTCTCCTCAAAGAGGAAGGGGGAGAAAAGACAACAAAAAGAACTCGAGGTTTGAGATGAGAATGATTTAATTAAAGGGAAAGGGAATGGCGAGAAAAAGAAACAAAAGAAAAAACAAGGCCAGAGGAAGGAAACAAGGAGGAAGGAAAAGGATAAAAAAAAAAAAGAAAAGAAAAGAAAAGAAAAGAAAAATAAAAGAAAGAAAGAAA
>NC_048893.1:18582321-18603968 GCF_011077185.1 Oxyura jamaicensis
GGAAGGAAGGAAGGAAGGAAGGAAGGAAGGAAGGAAGGAAGGAAGGAAGGAAGGAAGGAAGGAAGGAAGGAAAAGAAAAAGTTATTCTCTACTTCCCATCAATGAGCAATGTTCAGCCATGTTCCTGGGAAGCAGGGCCTCAAAACGCATAGTGGTTTTTCAGGAGGACTGCCCTCCCCCACGAGAACCCCCCTTTTATTGCTGAGTGTGACATCAGGTGTTATGGAATATCCCTTTGGTCAGCTTAGGTCAGATGCCCTGGAGATGTCGCTTCCCCATCACTTGCCCACCCCCAGCCTGCTGGCTCTTGGGGGCTTGGAGGGAGTCCTGATGCTGTGCCAGCACTATGCAGCAATAGACATAACACTGGAGTGATACTAGTGCTGTTCCAGCTACGAGTGCAGAGCACAGCACTGTGTGGGCTGCTTCAGGGAAAGGTGACTCCATCCCAGACAGACCCAACACAGGCACAATCTGCCCTTAATGAAGCTATATTTACTTCAGACATTAATGTTTAACTTTACTTCATATGTGTATATTTCCAGAGGAAAACTTAAAAACTATGTTATTTCACAGATAAACTCATTGCTTTCCTACAAGTTCTACCCAACATTTTATGCAGATAAGAAATATTGTCTCCCATGGTTTGAAGATGTCTAGACACACAGCAATGTCTTGTGGTTACTGCAGTCTTTTTTTCCATCTCTGGTGATGAATGATGAACTGATTTTGCAAAAGTGTTAGTCATCAGGCATAACAAAATTTAACTTAAGTACTTCTAAGAATCTAATCATCATCACACAATGGCGCTTTTAAAATTAGTTGCTTCACACATAGTCTTTTCTGATTTCCAATTAGAAAATTAATTCAATCCAGTTGCAGAAAAATGATGATCTATGTATTTTTCTGAAGTCTCCAAGTCATTCTGTTTTCCTAAGAGATATTTTCCTGGCATTTGTTTTTTTGTTTTTGTTTTTGTTTTTTGTTTTTACTTATGTATTATTTTTTTTCATTAATCTATTTTCCTGGCGCATGGACTTCCAACTTCTGGTAGAGATAATAGCTGCTAATTATGACAAAGTACTTTTCAATCTTAGGACATGCAACCATTAAACACAAAAAGGTGCAGTATAAAATATTACCCCATAAAATCAAAATATATTGACCTTCGATGACTATGTTCCAAAACCAATTTAAAAAAATGCCATCCCACCAGAAGTTAAGATGTCTGTAGGAGCAATACGTGAGAAAGGGCTTTTATTATTATTATTATTTCAAATGAAATCTTTCCACAGATTTGATATAATAAACCAGAATAACAATATGATATAAAACTGGGACTGAAAGAGAGGTGGTACATGCTGTTGAATGTTCATATGGGCCAGATGGCGAGATTCACTGTAGGCCAAAATTCACTGGAGTTTATGTTTTGGAAAAGCATTTTCCCAGCAACCTTTTTATTTTGTCTCAGACTGTCCAGGTGGAAACTAAATATTTCATTGCATCTGTTTGGAGATTTAAGAACACTCCTATTAGCCTAACACACCTGTCCCTACATCTTCATTAAATGTTCAGAGTTGAAGAGCAATGATGACTAGCAAGGTGGTAGGACTGTTTTCAGTCCAGTTTAATTCTTTGTTGTGATGATGATAGATGTGTCCCAATGTATAAGAAAGTGAGATCTGCAATGCAGATAAAGCTGCATTTGAGGATTCAGTCCATGAGCACATTTGGCAGTGCTGACAGATGCTGATATGGAGATAGGTTGAAATATATGACTTTTCTCAAAGAAAAAATCAGGGATTATTTTTGTTCTTTCTTCTTCTTCTAGTTGTGTCTTAAAGTGCTACATGACTGAAAACTTAACACTTCCTTGTGTTTGATGTTTGTAATTCTGAGTAAGAGAAAAGGTCCTTAAACTACAAGCTGCTGAATGACTGAGTAAAAGTTATTGCAGAGGTCTGTGAGACTTTAAGGTCACAGATTACACAGAGTATAAATTATCTGTATGTATGAGACAGGTGATGTGGCTTTAACAATAAAAAAAATCTTGGTGCCAAGCTTTTGACAAGAAGAAATACATATAGTGAAAGAAATTAAGATGTAACAATGAAAATGTGTGCCTCTGTAATATTTTTAAAACTCCAACTTAAAATGTGACTTTTTATTTCTTTCCTGTATATGCATTAATTCCTAGAACTACATAATTTTCAACTGTTCAACACATTTATTTGTAGCCATGCTTTTAACAGAGTTTGTTTTCTCCATCTGGCATTTTTGTCCTTTATTGAAAACTGCTGTTACATTCATTTTTGCTCATTCACGGAACTTGCTTTATTTCTACCACAGCTTGATTTTTAATATACCATTTTTTATTTTTTTTATTTTTTTATTTCTGCAGAAGGCTAATTGGGAGAGAGGGGAGATGAGGTGGAATATCAAGAGCAAATAAAGCAAGACTAAAGAGAACTGTTGGACTGTGACTTTTTACAGACTTTCTGATCCTCATCTATAGCATTAAAAAGTAGTGAAGATGATTTTACATTGCAGAAGTTGTTGTCTTGAATGGAATAATTGTAGGACCTGTATTTCCAGCACTTCTTAGAAAACTTTACAGCATTACAAACACACTTATTTAGTTCCTCATCAATGTTATCCTCCATCACCAGTCAGTGGACTACCATTCTTTTCATTCAATATCAAAAATATTATTTTATCAGATGTTAAAAAGTATTTTATACAGAAGTGAGAGAGAGAGAGAGAAGAAAAAAAAAAAAAAGTGTGTATATGATATGAAATATAACAGAGAAGGCGGAGATGGGCTAAGATGGGCTATGATTGCATAAATATGATCAAACTGGCTACAGACTACTTGAGAACAAATAGATGGAAATGAAAAGACAAAATTATTTTTATATATATAGACTGTGTCATTAGGGACATGTCTATGAGTTTATAAAAATAAATAAATCAAAAATAACATCTAGAGAGGAGGTTGTTTCTTGGAGTTGTTTCATATCATCTACATTGTAACACACAATGTAAATGTTGGAATAGTTTTTTTAATAATCAAATCTTGCATGATCTTTTGATATCTTTAATTTCACATTCTTTCTCATTACCAGTACATATGCAGTAACTGAAATTACACATCTACAGTTTCCACTAGAGTTCAGTGGAAGATATCACCTACCTGTAGTAATTCAAAACAACTGCTAATAGAAATTATACAAGACAGTTCATCTATATAGCAGAAAAAAATAATTGGAAAAATTGAAAGATTCTTGTTGTTGTAAACAAATATAAGTATATGGTCTAGGTAATTATAATGACAAACCCAATACAATCCAATGTGAAAAAAACCTACGTCAGAAGAAAATAATATGCAGTATACCAAAATTATTTAGTAAGATTCTTTCAGTTAATGAGGTTTTAACTTTATAGCCCAATGGATAAGCATATGATATATTCAGGATCATATTTTATACTTCTAATTAACCATGGTTAAATAAAAGAGAAAAATCAGCTAAAGAAAGTATATGACATTTTGAGGAGGAAAGATCAGAAGCTAAAAGTTCAATACAATAGTTTTAGACCAAGAATTTTCAGTCATGTGGTTCAGTACTTCTACAGTGGAGACAAGTTTATTACAGGAGAGAGCCTGAAGGCAATTGTCTGCTCTTCTGAAGTTTAGCAATTCTTTGTCAGAATTAGGGATTAAAGATCTATCATGCCATTGTAGCCCTTAACTCTAAGAAAAAGGCTATGTACCAAAAATATATTGTCACAATCTTTTTGTCTCTGTTTTGCTTTCAGCAGTGTACTGTTATCTAGCTATTCTCTTGCACAGAGATCCTCTTACTCATTGATAAGTGGAAATCAAAATGAGGTTTTAAATTGGACAGTTGAATACCCGGTGAACTAGGCAATTCAGACATTCCTAGTTCAATATTTTTGTTATTTAAATTAAAAAAAAAAAAAAAAAAAAAAGTATATTTTTATCTTAAATGTCATAGAAACTTTTTAATAATAAATTTTGTATAAAAGTATACACTTTTTTTCAGACCATCGAAGATTTGTGCCTACAAGTCAAAGAATTTAAGTCAATTTTAACATTTTAATGTTTAGGATAGTGTGTATACAACAGGGGCAAATTTATTCCAATTGAATATTACATTTCTAAAAAATATACACATATACTTGAAAATATATAAACAACTATGTAGAAGTTATTTAGTGTCTCATGTAAATCCCATGACATGGGAGATTACCTTGAGAACTAAACTTTCTCATGTTTAAAACTATTATGAATGATACTACTAGGCTATCCTAACAGCATACTAAAAAGATGGGAAAATAAAACTACAGCTACACAGGCTAAGATGGATTTCTAATAATTAAATTGCCAAGACCAGGGGAATACTATATATTTCTGCTACAAGGAAAGCACTGAAATAAAGCATATGTCAGTTTGAATTATATTTTGGTTTGAGGAAGCCACAAAAAGCTTTGCCATCAAATTTAGTAAACAAAGGGAAAATTACTTCATTCCAAGATTCTATCTCAAAGTGAATAATTATAAAATTATTATTTTAGTTTTTATTATTAAAAAAAAAAAAAAAAAAAAAAAAAAGAAGAGAGAGAGATATTCTGCATGCAGTACCTTCAGAAGCTGTGAATAGTGAGGAGTGGCTGAAGTCAGACGCGGTGTGCTGAATAGCTAATCTTGAAACATAACCCTCCGGTCTATTTCTACACTAAGAGGCTTTACTGTTAGTGTAGAACACTTTAGTGTAGAATACTTTAAAAGGCTGCTTGCTTGCCACAGTATAAGCTACTGTATAAGCATAATTTTCTAATGAAGTAAAATTACCAGAACTTCAGATGCAAATGAATTGAATTGCTCCCATTAATACTAGTAATAGTAATACTGATAGTAATAGTAATAATAGTAATAATGGTAATAATAATAATGTCCCATTGCACTTTTGTGGAAAGTGGGTGGAGAAGAAGGGAGTGTACCTATTTTTCCAGGTTTCACAAAAATATATGTTAATAGCTTCTCTGGCTCCAAGCATTCTTTGTGTATGAAAATTATTTATAAAGTATCTTTCATAATTCCAAATCCCAAGATTTTGAATTTATAAATATTTTCTGAACTTGTCAGAAATCCATTCAGTATTTTCCTAAGAAATTCTCATTGGCCCCCAGACCTGCCAAATCTACAATGAGCTAGTTAATGTAGCTTGAGTGTAACTGAGCTATATTCCACAACAACTTTCTCTGAGAACTTTTGAGGTACTGGCTACAGCCAAATAACCCCCATAAAACAAAGAAACATACTCTTGGAGGTTTTGAAAAATTCTTAGTAAAGGAATGTCTATATCATTTGACAATGGTGAATGAAAGATGGGCTAAGGTTTGAATAATAATGTCACTTACACTAAAACCAGCATAGACACAAAGATTTATGACAGATGGTAAGCTTTTAATTGGATCTTGTTCAGAAAATGTAAATAGCGAGCATCTGTGTTCAAGTCACTAGTTATGTAATAGTCAATGAACCAGACATATACAGTAAAACTGGAATTTTCTTCCAAATGAAAACTGGCAGTTTCAGTTTTTAAAATTATGAATTACATAATTATGAAGAAAATTATAGTGAGATGAGGAGGATGGTGATTAGATTGAGGAAGATGAAATAAAAATTCTGAAAAATTAATGCCACAATAATAAGACACTAGATCTCATCCACATGTGGAACTGAGGAAGGCAGAACATATTTAGAAAGGAGAAAGGAAGAAGAGGAGAAGGGAAGGGAAGGGAAGGGAAGGGAAGGGAAGGGAAGGGAAGGGAAGGGAAGGGAAGGGAAGGGAAGGATCTTGTTCCTTGATAAAGGGAAATCTGGGAAACGTTCAACAAAGATAAATATAATTAGCTAACTAGTAAAAGGAAAGGGTTTATTCTGAGAATAATCTGCTTACAATTTTGAATTTTTGCTATTAATTTTGAAAATATATATGTAAATTTCATCCTAAAATACTTATCCAGAACAAGGAATTGGAAAGGTTGAGAACAGATACAGGCTAAAATGTCTCTGTTTTCATTAGTAAGTGTTGAAAAATATATGTATACACCTGAAATGCAGATATTCATAGGATAAACATAGAATATTAGAAGTGATGTTCTCAGACATGGAACTACTTGTACTGTCCTTCTCTATTCTGAGAAATTTTATTTTCCTAACATTTTGATAAAGCAGAATTCAACCCTCAGTTGGTACACATGGCTTTTATTTCACATTTGGATTGTAGAGACTATGCAAATGATCGGTAATTGCTCTCTGGAGAGCTGTGTTCCCCCTTTTTGATCTATGCATTTTCCCTGTTCATTCTTCTGAGAGTACAGAAATACTGGAGGAATTGCACAGCATGTAGTTTGAAAAAAGGTTTTGAAAGAGAAGATGCTTAGGAATGTAAAATGTATCACATTTGAATTCCTCAGTGTTTTAAGTATGGACATATGGTACAACTTGAGGAAAGATTATATATTTTTAACTGCACAACACAATAATTGCTTTTGATTTAACTTTTTATTTATTTACACTGACAAAGTGTTTATAATCCATTATTTCTCAATGGGTATAGTCAGTTGAGTATAAGATATATTCTGAATCCTAATTCAATTGCTAACATTTTCAAAAACAGATTACACTTCAATTGTTCTCTAAACCATTCCAAAGATTGAAAGCCACAGGCAAGAAACAATGCAGTAAACATTAGAACTCCATTTGGTAACCTCAGAGTATAAAATAAGTTTAGCATTTCACAGCCACCCCAATGTTGTTCACATGCTGAAACTACTGTTGTGACCCCTGGTCACTTAGGAAATAGGTGCAGCAGGAAACTTTAAGTCTACAAATCTAACTAAAATTGGTAGCTTCCTCCTCACCTCTTCATTTTTAAATATACAGGTAATATTCTATCAATATCCAAAGTGGTATTACCTATTGTTTCTATGTCTGTCCACTTTTAAAAGACATCCATCTGTTTTTCTCTTCTTCTATAGCAATATGAAAAATCTCTTGTACAATATTCTACTGTCCAAAGGCAGTACTCCCATGGTGATCTGTAACACAATTGATAAGAGATTATATGGTCCCTTTGGACACACAGAAATAAACCAAATTAATGATTTATACTTTAAGAGCTTTTTTGCATTTCTCTCAGAGTTTAAGAAATTTACTTACAAAACAGTCAATCTTTAAAATATATGCAGCTTCACAGTCGCTAGCATAAATTAGTTATGAAAATACCATTACCCTAAAGGAAAAAGACACTGACATAGCATGCGATCATGTAATTAAATTATGCCCCTCAGCTTCAATGTTATACTAAAAATACATGCAGCTATAGTAACAAATGTTCCAGGATTAAACAAGTCTGGCAATTAGAATAAAAAATTATTCTTTCCTAAAATCACCGGAAACATGTTAATGTACAGGAAGAAAACTTAACTCTAAAGCAGTATGAACGACTCTTATTACACTTGTTGAAATAACATCATCAGTTAATGTTAATGTAACACTGTGCAGATCCCCTTGACTGGTGTAAACTGACCTAATCATATTAAGGACACTGGAAGTAGAGTAATTTATGTTAGCCTAGAATCTGTCCTCAGGGCTTTGTTCTCTTGTACTTATCTATCCATGGAGCTCTAAATAACACTTTATCAATAATGAGAAGTATATTTCTTGAGGATTTCCTGAAGTCATCTGCAACTTTGAGAAGTCATGTTTCAAATATATTCTCTTCATAGACAGAGGCATATATATCAGTGTTTTCCTAATTGTATAATTGCTAGGTAGGAAATTTCACCAAATAAATATGTTGTGTTGTCTTAACTTTCTTGTGTTCTTGCAGATGAGAGAAAAACATCTGTCAGGAGGTCAGGCCCAATCAATAACCTGGATCTTCAGTGAGTCAAATATCTTCAACCTATGTACCAACTGGTTGACATACTGTTTAAACACAAACAGCTGAAAGACATTGACAACATTTGATAACAACTCAAAGGCTTATCTCAAGTTCCAAATTTTTCACTTTATTCCTTAAAATTGTTGAAAGTCTTGGCTGATCAAGATGCAGTTCCAGATTTTTTTTTCGTATGAAAATTGATGAATGAATTAATAATACACCAGTTCATTCTAAGCATATTTTAGATACATTCTTCAAATCTGAAATTTTTGAGCACAATCAAGATTAGAATGAATTTCTAATCCTGCTTATGCAGGATTTCCATTTTACTCAAGTCTAAAAAACACAAGTATTTTGAAAATTAATCCCCCAATATTATAATGAAACATCAAAGATATGCTCTCAAATTCTGCCTTAAGGAGACAATAAGTTTTGCTGATGGTTTTGGAAATTGCTTATGTTGATAAGTGTTGTTCTGAAAGAGTAAAAATGTTGTGTTACTTAACATACAAGTAGATTTTCACTTTCACTTTTATCTTAGACCTCAACAGTCATACATATAGACGTGCGGTTATTGACTTTCTTCCCTCCATAGGCTTGTGTCAAAGTACTTGACTGAATACTGTATTAGAAACTGTAGATTTTCATGAACATAGCTAAATCATTCTGTTGTGGTTTAACCCGGCTGGCAGCTAAACACCACACAGCCGTTCGCTCACCCTCCCCCCACCCTCTCTGGGATGGGGGAGAGAAACGAGAAAAAAAAAACAACTGAAATCTATGGGTTGAGATAGGGACAGTTTATTAGGACAGGAAAATAAAATAATAATAATATGTACAAAACAAGTGATGCACAATGCAATTGCTCACCACCCACTGACCGATGCCCAGCCCAACCCCGAGCAGCCACCCCCCCACCCCGGCTAGCCACCCCTAGCATGCCATCAGATGGTATGGAATACCCCTTTGGCCAGTTTGGGTCAGCTGTCCTGGGTCTGTCCCCTCCCAGCTCTTGCTGCAACCATAGCCTGCCTGCTGGCAGGACAGAGCGAGAAGCTGAAAAGTCCTTGGCTTAGTGTAAGCACTGCTCTGCAACAAGTAAAACATCTGTGTTATCAACATTAGTCTCATCCTAAATCCAAAACATAGCACCCTACCAGCTACTGAGAGGAAAATTAACTCTCTCCTAGCTAAAACCAGGACATATATCCACCCCTTATTCCATACCATTTATGTCATACTCAGGTTACACCCTTTCCAATAGATTCCAGTTGACCACCATTTTCATTTATAGTACATACATATAGAATGTCCACTGAGTTTTCATAGTCCATGACTGACTTCAGGCTCCATCTGTCATCGCAGTCTTTCAGGGCAGAAGAAATGGTGTGTGATGTTGGAATGTCACACGTTGAAGCCCATTCTCATTTCACTGCTTCACTTTGTTTGTCCAATTCTATTAAAATTCATTCATCAGTATCTGCGTAGTTGTTACTGTGATACCATTAATAGGACATTGACATATAGGAGTCATAGTAGTGATGACATACAGTATTATATAATAATTAATATAATATAGTCCAACTCATGGGCTTTTTTCACCCAGTATTAAATCCTCTTGAGGTATACACCAGACCTCCCCATTCTTTTGCATTACCCACCAAGTGCATCTAGGTCCCTGAGCAAAAGCAATCCCACAAATGGGTTTGCCTTTTCCTGAGGCAGGAGTAGCCCAGACTGTCTTTCCCAGCATGTTTCTTACATGCACTACAGGAACTTTATCCCCCTCTACAGTACGTAAAAGGTTTGATTGGGCAGGTCCAGCTCGGTTGGCAGATCTCCTATTATTGACTAACCAGGTGGCTTTTGCCAAATGTGCATCCCAATTTCTGAATGTCCCAGCACCCATTGCTTTCAGTGTAGTCTTTAACAGTCCATTGTATCGCTCAGCCTTACCAGAGGCTGGTGCGTGATAGGGGATGTGATACACCCACTCAATACCATGTTCTTTGGCCTAAGTGTCTATAAGGTTGTTTCGGAAATGAGTCCCATTGTCTGACTCAATTCTTTCTGGGGTGCCATGTCGCCATAGGACTTGCTTTTCAAGGCCCAGGATAGTGTTCCGGGTGGTGGCATGGGGCACAGGATATGTTTCCAGCCATCTGGTGGTTGCTTCCACCATTGTAAGTACATGGTGCTTACCATTGCGGGTTTGAGGGAGTGTGATGTAATCTATCTGCCAGGCCTCTCCATATTTGTATTTCAGCCATCGTCCTCCATACCAAAGAGGCTTCGACCGTTTGGCTTGCTTGATTGCAGCACATGTTTCACAATCGTGAATAACCTGTGCTATAGTGTCCATGGTCAGGTCCACCCCTTGATCACGAGCCCATCTGTATGTTGCATCTCTGCCTTGATGGCCTGAGGTTTCATGGGCCCATCGGGCTATAAATAGTTCACCCTTATGTTGCCAGTCCAGGTCCACCTGAGCCACTTCAATCTTAGCAGCCTGATCCACCTGCTGGTTCTTCAGTAGCCCGATTTTTGGGTACATGAGCATCTACATGGCGTACCTTTACAACCAGGTTCTCTATCCGGGCAGAAATATCTTGCCACAAAGCAGCAGCCCAGAAGGGTTTGCCCCTGCGCCGCCAGTTGTTCTGTTTCCATTGCTGTAACCACCCCGAAAGGGCATTTGCTACCATCCATGAATCAGTGTATAGGTAGAGAACTGGCCATTTTTCTCGCTCAGCAATATCTAAAGCCAGCTGGATGGTTTTTACTTCTGCAAATTGACTCGATTCACCTTTTCCCTCAGCAGCTTCTGCAACTCATCGTGTAGGACTCCATACAGCAGCCTTCCATCTCCGATGCTTTCCCACAATACGACAGGACCCATCAGTGAATAGGGCATATCTCTTCTCATTTTCTGGTAGCTTGTTGTACAGTGGGGCTTCTTCAGCACAGACCACCTCCTCCTCTGATGACATCCCAAAGTATTTGCCTTCTGGCCAGTCCATAATCACTTCCAAGATTCCCGGACAACTGGGGTTTCCTATTCGAGCCCGCTGAGTAATCAGGGCAACCCACTTGCTCCATGTAGCATCAGTTGCATGATGTGTAGAGGGGACCCTTCCTTTGAATATCCAGCCCAGTACTGGCAGTCGGGGTGCCAGGAGGAGCTGTGCTTCAGTACCAACCACTTCTGAAGCAGATCGAACTCCTTCATATGCCGCCAATATCTCCTTTTCAGTTGGTGTGTAGTGAGCCTCGGATCCTCTGTATCCCCCACTCCAAAACCCTAGGGGTCGACCTCGAGTTTCCCCAGACTCTTTCTGCCAGAGGCTCCAGGTGGGGCCATTCTCCCCGGCTGCGGTGTAGAGCACATTCTTTACATCTGGTCCTGTTCGGACTGGCCCAAGGGCTACTGCATGAACTATTTCTTGCTTAATTTGTTCAAAGGCTTGTCGTTGCTCAGGGCCCCATTCAAAATCATTCTTCTTACGAGTTACTTGGTAGAGTGGGTTTACAATCAGACTGTAATTTGGAATGTGCATTCTCCAAAACCCCACGACACCTAGGAAAGTTTGTGTTTCTTTTTTGCTGGTTGGTGGAGACATAGCTGTTATTTTGTTGATCACATCCATTGGGATTTGACGACGTCCATCTTGACATTTTATTCCCCAAAACTGGATCTCTCGTGCAGGTCCTTTGACTTTATTTTGTTTAATGGCAAAACCAGCCTTCAGAAGGATTTGGACTATTTTCTTCCCTTTCTCAAAAACTTCCTTTGCTGTGTCACCCCATACAATGATGTCATCGATGTACTGCAAGTGTTCAGGAGCTCCCCCCTGCTCTAGCGCAGACTGGATCAGTCCATGACAAATTGTAGGGCTATGTTTCCACCCCTGGGGCAGCCGATTCCGAGTATATTGGACTCCCCTCCAAGTAAAAGCAAACTGTGGCCTGCACTCTGCTGCTAGAGGGATGGAGAAAAATGCATTAGCGATATCAGTTGTGGCGTACCACTTGGCTGCCTTTGATTCCAGTTCGTACTGGAGTTCTAGCATGTCCGGCACTGCAGCACTCAGTGGTGGTGTGACCTCGTTCAGGCCACGATAGTCCACTGTTAATCTCCACTACCAGCTACTGGGAGGAAAATTAACTCTCTCCTAGCTAAAACCAGGACAATTTTTTTTACATAATAAGAAACTACATTAAAACCCCTACCCTGCAAAGTCTGATAGCACAGCTAAGAGACTGATCTATGAAGGTTTGTACTGGGTCTGGCTGGGATATTAAGTTTCCCCACAGCAGCCCATAGAGTGTTGTGCTCTGCACTTGTACCTAGCACTGCATTGATATCACACCAATATTTTGTCTGTTATTGAGCAGACCTAGTGCAACATCAAGACTCTCTCCAACCAGCATCCCCGACTCCCTCAGCCAGTAGGGGTGGGGGAGGAGTAAGAAGTGGAGAGGGGACATCACCAGGGCAGCTGACCTAAACCGGCCAAAGTGATATTCCTTACCATATGAAGCCATACTCAGCAAGAAAAGCTGGGAAAGGAAAAGGAAAAGGCTCTCATTATGAAAAAGTCTGTCCTCCCAAACAATCAATATGTGTATTGCTGCTTTGATTCCCAAGAAGTGGCTGAACATTGCTCATTGATGGGAAGTAGAGAATGATTTTTTTTTTTTTTTCTCTTTGCTTCCACACTTTTTCCCCTTTCTTTTCTCTTTAATTAAATTATCCTTATCTCAGCCTGCAGGCTTTCTTCTTTCCCATCATAGTTTCTCACCATCGCCACCCCCTCCCATTGAGGAGAGGGAGTGAGAGAGAGGTTGTGTGTAGTTTAACCATCCATTTGGGTGAAGTCACCAAATGGTGAAGTCAAGGTTACCTATATGCAAGAGAGATGAGAATGAGAGTAGCTAGCAGAAACCCCTCAGAGAAACTGTGCTAGTAGGAAGTGCAGAAGTAGCTGCATATACTTTCATTTTGTAAGAGTAACCTCATCACAGTTTCTTCCTCAGTAATCTTGGTTATATCATAAGAAAACATCGTGTGCCACAGTTTATATTCCTTCCAGTCAGTGGTGCCCAAAATATTCTGTTTGGGGCATTTGGCAACAAAATAGAGTTTAACATTATACCATGCATCTTTAACAAGCTAGATTTGGATTATTGTTAATCACTTGTAGCAAGAGATCCTAATATCATAAGATACCACCAAATGAAAATGAAATATGAGGAGAAAAACCTTACATATTCCTTGAAGGCAATGAAAAGGCTGCCTGTGATATTAGGCATTGTACATATTGGTTCAATGTAATTTGTATTGAGAGCCCAGATGTGACAGTGTTGATCATTGTTTTTGACATTATTAATAATTCATGTCTACATATTCAGAAATCTAATTTCAGTTTGTTCATCTCCATTATTATGACAGGTTTTCAAAACTTTTGATGGTCACTGACATGGGGAACATTAATAGACAGAAAAAAACACTCTCAGAATTATAGATGTATTGTATGCTTCATATCTAACAGCTAAAAATAGCATCTACTATTTTCCTTGAGACTTCTGGCACATTGGAGACATAAATAGCTTTTCTGGAAAGCATTTAAATGTCAGGGTAAGATCACTAGCTCGTAGTTCTAGACATTCATTTCCATAAATATTTCCAAATTTCAAGAACTCACAGAAATATTCATGAAGTATAAGGTATGAAACTATTGCTGCATTTCATGATGCATTATAAAGATTTAAATATTCCATTGAAAAATAAATAAATAAATAAATGCTTTATATCAAAAGTTTTCTTCACTCAAATATTTATGAAATATGAGTTAAAATTCCTGTTTTAATGTAGAGGTTTTTTTGTTTTTGTTTTTGTTTTTTTCATCTCAGGCATGACTCCTTCATTAAAAAAGATTATCTGTATTCCCAAGTGCATATTTCTGTTGTTTTGATCTTTAATATCACAGAGAAGCTGGCAGAAAAATGGAACACTGCACTGCAAAAATTGTAAAATGATCTCAATTAATTTCCTTCCTATCATTTAAGAGGAGGAATTCCAATTTATTGTAAAGTATTTATGTTTATAGGTAAGGTATGCATTTCAGTATATTCAATAAGTCTTGAAGGATGTCCAGGGAATTCATTAAAGGCCATGATCTTGAGTAAACTTTATTTAGCTTGGAGGTTACTGAAATAATATGGTATTTTGGGAAGGTGATAGTATGACTGCAGAATACTAAACACTTAAAAATATATATATATTATCAAAGTAGCTTTATAATTCACCTCTTTTTTTTTTTCTTTTTTTTTTCTTTCTTTTTACTCCATATACTTTTTAATTCAGTAGCAAAGTAGATACATTGAGACTAGAGAATAAGAGAACATGAAGGACACAATTGTTTGTATTTGGCTGAACATTTATTTTGTATATGCAATGACTGTCATTTACACACGCACTAAGTCATTAACATATACAAGAATGATATGATGAAGAGGAAAGCTTAAAGAAGGCAATAAGATCTGGGGGAGATTAAGGGGTTGTTTATAGGTGAATTGGCACTATACCATTAAGAACTGAAAATGCAGATGTCTGCTCAAAACTGGGATCCAGTAAAACCTGTGGGGTAAATGTTCTGTACAAAGTCACCACATGAAAGTAAATGTAGAGCCTTGTAGCAATAGGCTGAATTAACTTGCTCTCTTCTATTTTCTCTCTAGTTTAACTTTTTCTCAATAAAAATAATTGAATAAATAAATAAATATTGGCTTTTATGCTAACAGTTTTCTCATGGACCTTTCAAAAGTTTTTAGAAATGCATTTGGAGATTTAGAGGAATTATTTTTATGCTAATATTAAGAACAAGTTAGCTTGTATAATCCATTATTAATATTTGTGATTCTGTGCAATCACTCAGCTATGCTACTGACTAAGTGGTGTTTCTGGCTATGAGAGTAGAGTGACATAAACATTTTCAGAGGAGAATCACAGAATAGCAAACAGGATGCAGTGAATAATTCAGATCTGGATAACAGATAAATGTTTGACACTCTTGATGAGAACTAGTTAATTTAAACTGCAGGGGCACTAATAGAAATCCTTCATTGTACTGAAAAAGCCCGTGCCTTAGATATTTTAAACTTTTGAGATAATTTACATATTTATAGGAATCTTCTTATTTCATGCCTATGTTTTTTTACTTTAATTTTATGAAGAGTTATTAATTGTCACACTGAAATAACTGATTGATAACACAGTTGAATGACTTTCTTCTAGCAAGTACCACGCATTTTGTTTTATGTGTTCTCAAGGATGTTAGTGAGAAAATATAAGTAATCTTAAAATTGGTAAATTGTTTTTTTCTCAAGAAGGTTGGGGGGAGGGTAAGAAAGATCTATTTTATAAAACCACAATATTATCCATGTAAAAAAATCTTGCGGAGGAGAATATTTTTATTGTGCCCTCTCTCCCCTTCTCTCTCCCCCACTAATAATGTTGATTTTTTCAGTTTAGATACTCTTGACCAACATGCATGGGACATTACCAGATATAATACATAATTATATATACTAGGCTAAATATGTTTAACTCCCTCATTTTTTAATTTTGCAAAGAATGAAAGTGCTATGGACATTCATAATCTGTCCAAGAGGACAATGTGATGAACCATGTACTGCTCATCTGCTGTGGTCAGGACAGATCTTCAAGGTAATGCTGAAAGTAGCTCCGCTGTTCTCCCTGAAGTACTCAGCCTCTGGATGTTGTTAGTATTACTGAATATATTCAGAATGTATGGTAATGGAATAATAATAATAATAAAAAAAAAGAATTTAACTAACACTGTTTTTTTCTAGGCCTGACTCTGTTCCTCAAGTTGTTCCTCACTTAACTTAGATCTGTAAAAAGAGTATGTTTGATGGAGTGCATGTGTGGTCCAGATAAAACTGGCTGCAGAAGGACACAACTTGCAGTTGCTCTTGGCGATTCAAAGAAGTCTCAGTGCAGGTTTAATTTTAGTTTTAATTAATAGTCTTCAGAAAAAGAATTTAAATAGAAAAATATAACTATTAGTAATTCAATTACCTTTTCTTATTTTATGAATATCTGTTAATAAAGGTCTCATAGATTACTATTGTCATTAATCATTACTTTTCCTTTTTCAGACCAACTTAAGATAAAACCGTTGTTCTTTGTGCAGTTCATATTGAATTACGCCTCTCATTTTATTCCAAAAGATTTTAACAGGCTAGGAGGACATGGCAATTTTCTACTGCTACTTTTATTACCAGAATTTGCATATCCTTTTTTACTGAACTGTGAAATCAGCATTACAAATACAAGTAAGCTAGAGTTTCCAGACATGAAAAATAATTATGAGGCCTAAATAAAATCAGGCATAAGATCACATTTGTTGGATCTCCCGATATTATATTGAACACAGCCCTGTACTGAAATCAGGTTCTTGGAGAGTAACGTTTTATATAAAATGACTCTAATAATATAACCCTCTATTATTTGGCATCAGAAGAATACGAGAACACTAATATGGTAAGGATTGACACCAGAGTACATAAATGCACAAATAATGGTAAAGAGGACTCAAAACAGGATATAGTAGAGCTTTTACATATTAACTGGGAAAGGTATTTGAAGACCATTGTATGTGACTTCAAAACTAATGTGAAACTGCACAGTGTATAGAATTAACTCTTTAAACTCTTCTGACCTTAGATCAAGAAGCAATTTCCTCACTGATAAGAGTAGCAAATATCTGTGGACTCTTTTCTGTGCTTCATCATTTATTAGAGATATCTTTAACAAACAGACTTTGGAAACTGTCAGTCTCCAAAAAAACCACCACACTCTGTAAACGTCTAAACAGACCACCAGTGACATTAAAGGCCTTATATTTGTTAGAGGGTATGCAGATGCTCTATGGCTAGTCATACATTTGGGTTTGTAATGGTCTTTACGTTTTTCCTTCTAGGTAATACCTATTATAATTATTATATTGGCAAGCTGACATAATGAGCCAGTCCAGTCACATTTTTCTGTTACAAATCTATTTTTGACACATTTTTAGAATATTAAGCAGATGACCTCTAACTCTGATTGAAACTAAATTCTAAGATTTAAAATATTCCTTTATAAAATTGTATATCCAGTCAAATTTTTGAGATTCAGCCACGCCATTACCTCTTCTGTTCAAGGAGTTTGGAAAATGAGGAACGTCCACTCTGAACCCTGTGACTAAAAAGGAGGGTCTTCCTGACACATCTGACTTACCCTGTACTCTATACAGCAAATAATCTAGAGTAACTTATTCTTTTTCTTCCTCTGTAGAGAAATAATGAACATAGAATGGTTTTAACAGTACCTGCAGAAGCAGAAGGAATAGCAACAATATATAACAAAAACAATACATAACAAATACAATGTAACACATATATAGCTTTAAAATACTTTACTCTCTTTTCATCCCAATACACTCGTGTCTCCTTAACAGCAGTTGCTTCCCCTCTAATTAAGGGGTTTTGAATAATTAGGTTCAGCTGAATGTAATTAGCTTCCAGCTGGTAGTGCTTATCTAAGTTACATTGAATAGTACTGAATTCCATAAGGAAAAAAAAAAAAAAAAAAATCATAAATTTATTTTCTACTTGACACTAGTCACTGACAATAGCCAGTGTTTTCTGTTACAATTCTTCTTGACTTCTAGGCATATTTACCACTGATGGATTGCCCACTTGGTATCACGATGAGCTTGTAATAGTAAATTTGTTGAGTCTTAGTACTAGCATGCTGCTTATTTTTGACTTGAAAGCTTTACTAAGTGTCTGAGTCTTTATGTTTCTGATCTAGCCCACCTCCCCCTCAGTGATATAAAACAGTTTTATTGTTAAGATTTCTCATTACTGGCTGCCTCACATGTAAAGGTTTCAAAGAGAAAATGTGAAATATAACTAATTTTCCCTGGATAATAGTAGAGTATTGGAAGATGCAGGTCTCAATCATGAAGTTCTAAGGCTACAGAAATTGTTCATTATAAAGTGTTCTCCCTGCATTCCTACTTTCCACAGGTTCATGAGGTTCTTTAGAGCATGTTTCAAAATCATTTACTCTAAGAACTGTAGTTAATTCTCTCACTGAAGGAATATTGTATTAATTCTTGATGTAGGTGCAGGCACGTGGCTGGATTTGTATTTTTTTTTTTTCTTCAGTAGCATTTATTTCTTGTTTTACCCACCAAATTATTGGTGTATCTGTTCTGTTATTGACTTTAAAAAGCTCTGTATTCTTTTGCATTTTTTGCTTTCCATCTCTAAGTCTATCTTTCAGGTTTAATCTTTGTTTACCACAGTGAAATTCTCTAGTATTAAGTCCTTTTAGCTTTGTAAGTCTCCCTGTACAAAATCCTCCTTTTAACTCCATCTTGAATGATTTGATTTATTTGAGTGTATCAGAACACTAAAGCACCTAAAAAATTCTACCTACAGAACTGACTTCTCTGGACTTTCTTCATTTTCTTTCTGGTCCTGACTGTCATTCTTTCAACTCTCCTGTCCTTTATGTTCTGTTTATTTTCATCCTTCATATCTGCTGTTTGGGAATGCCTGTGATATAGATTAGGAAAATGTTTAAGGCTTGTATAAAAGTAACACAGCATTTTCATTATTCCTCGAATTTTCTTTCCAATGTAAATAGAATTCTTCCTAGATTAATCATAGCTTTATTATTTTAAATAAGCAAAGCTGTATCCTTTACTATTGTATGTGTATATGCATATATATTCCTAGGAGTACAAAATAGGAGAAAAAAAATTGTATGCAATATTCTTGTAAAGAGAAAGCAGGAAATCCTTGTAAGAATTTTACCCAACAGACTTGTTGCACCCTTTGTTATCCTACTTCTCTTTGTTCTTTTCCAGTCTATACAAGTGCGTAGAACTGGTTTATAGGATTTTTGATTTTGTATCTGAGTGAGCGGATCAGTTTCAGGGATGTACGTGCTTGTCGGAAATCAACTATTAGAAAAGAAATCAAATACATGAGTTTTGTACCTTTTTCCAAATGGACAGTACTCATACTAACTTTTTTTTTTTTTTTTTTTTTTTTTTTTTCTCCTATAAAAGCTTCCCTTTCAAACTTTTCTCTGGCTTGTTAAAGGTTTTATATATGTTGCCTCATGTAATTATAGTGGTAGGTCACTTTTAACATCTTTAAAAGGAAAGAAGTAAGCTTTTAAGGTTCCTACGATGGACTTCAATGTAAGCTAGAAAGGTGAACGAGTAAGTGAACTTCCTGTTAAAGTGTTAGACTGCAGAGTGGACAGAGTATCTGACACAAGCAATAATTTGTATTGTCATAACTTTTTTTTTTTTTTTTAATTAATGAAATAGATTCATTTCTAGGTATATTTCACATAAATTAATTTTAACATAATACAGATCCTAAGTTAGTCCTTTACTTTTAAGTTTACAGATATATGAAGCAAGAGAAATAAACTCTGGTGTTTTCTTCCACTTTTGCAATAAAGCATAGAATAATTCTCCACTCTTGTGAGACCCTACCTGGAGCACTGCACTCAGCTCTGGAGCCCCCAGCATAAGAAAGATGTGGACATGTTAGAGAGAGTCCAGGGAGGGTCTCAAGAATGATGAGAGAGACAGTATAGCTCCTGTGAAAAAAGGCTGTGGGAGTTGAGGTTTTACAGCTTGGAGGAAGGATGGATCTGAGGGGACCTTACAGCAGCCTTCCAGTACTTAAAGGGAGCCAACAGGAGAGGTGAGGAGGGACTCTTACTCAGGAGTGTTGTGATAGGACAAGGTGTAATGGCTTTAAACTAAAAGAGGGTAGGTTTAGATTCAACATTATGAAGTAATTATTCACTATGGAGGTTGTGAGGCACTGGAGCAGGTTGACCAGAGAAGCTGTGGTTGCCCCATCCCTGGAAGTGTTCAAGGTCAGGTTGTCTGGGGCTTTAGGTAATCTGGTCTAGTGCCCATGGCAGGGGGGTTGGAACTAGATGATCTTTAAGGTCCCTTCCAACCCAAACCATTCAATGATTCTATAAAAATGTATAAGAGCTATCCTTTTATAAATGACCAGATTATGAAATACTAAAAATTTAATGGGATTACCTATAGTTTGGGATTTACTTATTAAGAAATTTGTGAGAGTATTTGTTCTCTAATACTTTATGTTCACATTCCTTTCTATGAAAGAAATAAACCAAAGGTGAAAGCATTTACAGTTTTCAGTTATTTAATTGAAAACAATATCTGATGCTTCTTGAATGTTGCAAACAAAATAAGGGCTCAGTACCATACCAATGAATACATTATAATATATTTAAAATACAGTATACAAGATGCCCTACTCTCTTCTCACTAAAACAGTACAGAATATGGAACTCTGTGATGAGTCCTTGAATTTGAGAAGTGTAAACATAACCAAAGCTATTCTTCATTAGCCAAAACTACATGTTTAGAATGCAATGTTTAGAAATAATTTCTGTGTTCTGAAGCTTCTCTTCTTTCTCAATCACTGGAAAAAAGCACCAAACTGTCTAATAATCCAGTCAATAAGGCATCATCTTCAACTTAGATGTCTCTTCACTGAAACTGTTTTTAAATGGTACATCTCTTTTTCTGTAACCTCACCAATACAGTTTTGACTGCATAACCTTGCACACAGAAGCATCTCAGCTCTCAAGCTGCTTGTATTTAGGATCATAAAACATTCTTTTCCCTAAGACTGGAAAATGATTATGTCCTTATGCACCTATCCAGAATACATCAAATGTCTTCTATTTCTCTTAAATATACCTATAATCATTTTCTGTCTTACTGACCAACATTGCCATTTTTAGTTTGATGCTCTTTTGGCAGCCTTTATCCATCTCCTAAATCATTTGCTATGTTTTTGCATAGAAAGTATTGAGTGGATCCAAGTCCATGCTTAAAACTCTTCAGTGTTACAACAACAAAAATAATTAAAAGAAAATATTTTTCAGTAGGCACCACATAATTAGTTGACTGTAAATAGATTACTGTGTGTGGACTATGCAGATTATAAAGCTAAGGCAAATAAGTTATTTTCTACCAGACGCTACTGAAAATCAAAGCAACTGATGTCTCCAGCTGGTATTCATTTTTAATTGTACTTCAGCAGTATCTAATTGTAAATGAACTTGTTTATTTTATTACAGTCTGTCCTGGTTTTAGTTAGGATAGAGTTAATTTTCCTCCCAGTAGCTGGTGGAGTGTTATGTTTTGGATTTAGGATGCGACTAATGTTGATAGCAAACTGATGTTTTACTTGTTGCAGAGCAGTGCTTACACTAAGCCAAGGACTTTTCAGCTTCTCACTCTGTCCTGCCAGCAGGCAGGCTGGGGGGGGCAGCAAGAGCTGGGAGGGGACAGACCCAGGACAGCTGACCCAAACTGGCCAAAGGGGTATTCCATACCATCTGACGTCATGCTAAACAATAGATAGGGGTGGCTAGCCGGGGTGGGGTGGGGGCAGCTGCTTGGGGATAGGCTGGGCATCAGTCAGCGGGTGGCGAGCAATTGCATTGTGCCTAACTTGTTTTGTACATCTCATTATTATTATTATTATTATTATTATTATTATTATTATTATTATTAT
>NC_048893.1:18603978-18606023 GCF_011077185.1 Oxyura jamaicensis
ATTATTATTATTATTATTATTATTATTATTATTATTATTATTATTATTATATTTTCTGCCCTATATAAACTGTCTCTATCTCAACCCACAGGCTTCAGTTTTTCTCGTTTCTCTCCCCCATCCCAGAGAGGGTGGGGGGAGGGTGAGCGAACGGCTGCATGGTGTTTAGCTACCGGCCGGGTTAAACCACAACACTGTCAAAATCTTGTTTATGGGAAAAAAGAAAACATAGCATATGTATAGGCAAATATATGTACACAGACATGTAAAGCCAAATATATGTATATATATTATATAGATGTGTAAAAGTAAAAATTCTTGTTAGTATAATTGAAATCTTAACAGTAATAATTATTAGTCTTTATCCATATTATTCAGACATTGAAAAATTAGAAATGTAGTTAAAACTGTTATACATACAATTCTTGGTTTGTACTCCTTCATTGTGAAAAGGAAGAGTTTGTACATTCTCATTTCATATATGACATGTAAACGATTTTATTATGTGGTCAAGTGTAATTTTTAACAGACTTCTCTTTTGTTGAAATTGTTAATTCTCTTTGTTTCAGGGACTTTTCTGAAAAATTCTCACTATTTGAAGTTTTATTGGGTTTATGCGGCACGGTTTAAGTAGTGGTTGGCTGAAGGGGTGGCCTCTGTGAGAAGAGCCAGAAGCTGCACCATGTCACATAAGGGACAGTTTCAGCTGAATCCAAAAGGGAACCACAGCTGCCCAGAGAAAAGCCAGTAAGTGATGTTGTTTGAGTCTCTGGAAGAGCATGTTTAAGAAAGGGAGCTAAACTACTGCACAACGGCAGCTGAGAGAGAGGAGTGAGAACCAGCCCTGCAGACACCAAGGTCAGTGCAGAAGGAGGGCAGGAGGTGCTCCAGGCACGCAGTAGAAGTTCCCCTGTGGCCTGTGGAGAGGCCCCTGTTGGAGCAGGCCATCCCCCTGCAGCCCATGGGTCTCTGTGGTGGTTTTACCGTACTAGGCAGCTGAACACTACAACCACTCTCTCACTCCCCCTCCTCAGATGAGGAGGGGAAGAAGTAAAGGAAAGAACAACTCATGGGCTGAGATAAGGATAATTTAATTAAAGAGAAAAAATATATTAAGGAAATATTATTATTAATTAAACAATTCAACTAAAGGGAAAAAAAGGGAAAGGGGAAGAGGGAGGGGGAAAGGGAATAACAAAACAAAACACGTAAAGGCTATGTGGAAGTGCAGAGGAAAGAAATTACTCTCTACTTCGCACAAATGAGTGATGCTTGACCACGTCCTTGAAGCAGGGCCTCAATGCACGTAGCCAGTGTTCAGGAGGACAGTAGAGGACAGAGTTCTGTGTAGAGGCCCCTGGTGGAGCAGGCTGTCCCCCTGCAGCCCATGGACCCCACATGGAGCAGATCTCCATGCTGCAGCCCGTGGAGGAGCCCCCGGTGGAGCAGGTGGATGTGGCCTGGAGGAGGCTGCGGTCCATGGAGAGCCCCCGCAGGAGCAGGCCCTGGGCCGGTGCTGCAGCCCGTGGAGAGGAGCACATGCAGGAACAGGGAGTGTGGGGGGAGCTGCTGCCTATGGGGGACACTTCCTGGAGCAGCTTGCTGCTGATCAATGGACCCCGTGGTATGGAGTCACGTGGGAGCAGTTCTTGAAGAGCTTCTGCCTGTGGGCAGCCCCCACAGTCTCAGTTCAGGAAGGATGGCATCCCGTGGAAGGGACCCCACATGGAGCAGGGGCAGAGGGTGAATGTGAAGGAGCAGCGGAGAAAAAGTGTCAGGGGCTGACCGCAGTCCCTGTTCCCCTGCACCCACTGTGGTGGGGGACATAGAAGATGCATGGTGGATGGGGAGAAGGTGTTTCTACTTTTTGTTTCTCACTGCTCCACCTTGTTAGTAATAGGTAACAAATCTCATTAATCTCCGTATGTCAAGTCTGTTTTGCTCATGACAATAATTGTTGAGTGATCTCCTTGCCGTTATCTCAACCCCTGAGCCCTTTTCACAGAATCACAGAATCACAGAATTTCTAGGTTGGAAGAGACCTC
>NC_048893.1:18621023-18638308 GCF_011077185.1 Oxyura jamaicensis
GCCCCCTCCCCGGCCATTCAAAAGCAGCCCCTGGGGAGCGCGGCGACCAGGAGCGTGGCGACCAGGACGGGCAAACAGGGCGGGGCGCGGCAGTTCACGCAGGCAGGGCGAGCAGGGAGGGCCGAGCGATCCCCCGCCCGTAAGCACACCTCATCTGACGGCTTTCGACCACTAGCCAGGCGACTATGGTCCTTGCCAGGCAGAGAGCTCGCGCTAGAAAGTCTGTAGGCACCCAGACGGAGTGCCCGCTCAGAAATGCGGCAGTGCAGGTCTCTGGGTGCAGGGAGTGCCAGAGCCTGCTGCTGCCATCCGAGGGAGGTGGAGAGAGTGTGTGCGTGAGGTGCGAGCAGGTGGACGATCTGGTCTGCCTGGTGGCAGAGCTCAAGGAGGAGGTGGGGAGGTTGAGGGCCATCAGGGAGTGCGAGCGGGAGATAGACTGGTGGAGCAACTCCCTGCAAGGCCTGAAGGAGAGGCACCGGGGTGAGACTCCCCAGATGGGGGTGGACCCCCTGCCCGGTCGCTGTCGGGCAGAGAGAGGGGACCTAGGAGTTGAGGAGGAATGGAGACAGGTCCCTGCTCGGCATTGCAGGAAACTCCCCCCACTGCCTGCCCCACCTTCCCAGGTGCCGTTACACAACAGGTTTGAGGCCCTGGAGCTCGAGAGAGCGGTGGATGAGGGTGTGGAAGAAAAGTTAACCAGGAAGCCCAGGGCGAGGAAGTCTGCTCCACGCCTCAAGACTTCTCCCACCAAGAAGGAGAGAAGGGTGATTGTGGTGGGCGACTCCCTTCTCAGAGGAACAGAGGGCCCTATCTGTCGGACTGACCCCACCCGTAGGGAAGTCTGCTGCCTCCCAGGGGCCAGGGCCAGGGATGTCGCCAGAAAGCTTCCCAACCTGGTTCGCCCCTCTGATTACTACCTGCTACTGATAGTCCACGCTGGCAGAGATACCATTGATGAGAGAAGCCTGAAGGTTATCAAATGGGACTTCAGGGGGCTGGGACAGTTAGTGGACGGAGCGAGAGTACAGGTGGTGTTTTCATCCATTCCTACAGTGGCAGGGAATGGTTCAGAGAGGACACGAAAAGCCCACCTGATAAACACGTGGCTCAGAGGCTGGTGCCAACACAGAAATTTTGGGTTCTTTGACCATGGGGCGTTCTACTCGGCATCTGGCCTGATGGCCGCAGATGGGTCCCAACTGTCCCCAAGGGGAAAATGGATCCTGGCCCAGGAGCTGGCAGGGCTCATGGAGAGGGCTTTAAACTAGGTGAGAAGGGGGGCAGGGATGAAACAAAGCCTGTTGGAGGTGTGCCAGGGGGAACAGTGGCAAGGCTGGGGGAGAAGGCTAAGGCTCAGCTGAAGTGCATCTACACTAATGCACGCAGCATTGGACACAAGCAGGAGGAGCTGGAAGCCATTGCGCAGCATGCAGGCTATGACTTGGTTGCCATCACGGAAACGTGGTGGTGAGACCACTCTCATGACTGGAGTGCTGCAATGTCTGGCTATCGGCTCTTCAGAAGGGACAGGCAGCACGGAAGGGGTGGTGGAGTGGCTCTCTATATTAGAGAGTGTTTTGACGTCGTCGAACTTGAGGCTGGGAATGACAAGGTGGAGTCGCTATGGGTTAGGATCAGCGGAAAGGCCAACAAGGGAAGCATCCTGGTGGGGGTCTGTTATAGACCACCAAACCAGGATGAGGGGACGGATGAGGAGTTCTACAGGCAGCTGACAGAAGTTGTGAAATCATCAGTGCTTGTTCTTGTGGGGGACTTTAACTTCCCAGACATATCCTGCAAACACAACACAGCCCAGAGAAAGCAGTCCAGGAGGTTTCTGGAGAGTGTGGAAGATAACTTCCTGACGCAGCTGGTTGGCGAGCCTACCAGGGGAGGTGCTCCGCTAGACCTTCTGTTCACTAACAGAGAAGGACTGGTGGGAGACGTGCTGGTCGGGGGCTGTCTTGGGCAGAGTGACCACAAAGTGGTAGAGTTCTCGATACTCAGCGAAGTCAGGAAGGGGATCAGTAAAACCACTGTCTTGGACTTCCGGAGGGCTGACTTTGAGCTGTTCAAGACACTGGTTGGCAGAGTCCCTTGGGAGACGGTACTGAAAAATAGAGGAGCCCAGGAGGGCTGGACGCTCTTCAAGAAAGAAATCTTACTGGCTCAGGAGCGGTCTGTCCCCACGTGCCCAAAGACAAGCTGGCACAGAAGAAGACGGGCCTGGCTGAGCAGAGAGCTGTGGCTCGAGCTTAGGAGAAAAAAGAGGGTTTATAATCTTTGGAAAAGAGGGCGGCCCACTCAGGGGGACTACAAGGATGCTGCGAGGTGGTGCAGGGACAAAACCAGAAAGGCCAAAGCTCATCTGGAGCTCAATCTGGCCACTGCTGTTAAGGACAACAAAAAATGTTTTTATAAATACATCAACACAAAAAGGAGGACTAAGGAGAATCTCCACCCTCTATTGGATGTGGGGGGAATCTTAGTAATCAGAGATGAGGAAAAACGCCTTCTTTGCCTCAGTCTTTAACAGGAAAACCAGTTGTTCTCTGGACACCCAGAACCCTGAGCTGGTGGAAGGGGATGGGGAGCAGAATGTCGCCCCCACAATCCATGAGGAAATGGTTGGCGACCTGCTACAGCATTTGGATGCACGCAATTCGATGGGGCTGGATGGGATTCACCCGAGGGTACTGAGGGAACTGGCGGAGGAGCTGGCCAAGCCGCTTTCCACCGTTTATTGGCAGTCCTGGCTATCGGGGGAGGTCCCACTTGACTGGCGGCTAGCAAACGTGACGCCCATCTACAAGAAGGGCCGGAGGGTAGACCCGGGGAACTATAGGCCTGTTAGTTTAACATCGGTGCCAGGGAAGCTCATGGAGCAGATTATCTTGGGTGTCATCATGCGGCAGTTGCAGGGCAAGCAGGCGATCAGGCCTAGTCAGCATGGGTTTACGAAGGGCAGGTCCTGCTTGACAAACCTGATCTCCTCCTATGACAAGGTGACACGCTTAGTGGATGAGGGAAAGGCTGTGGATGTGGTCTACCTTGACTTCAGTAAGCCATTTGACACTGTTCCCCACAGCATTCTCCTCAGGAAACTGGCTGCTCATGGCTTGGACTGGCGTACACTTTGTTGGGTTAAGAACTGGCTGGATGGCCGGGTCCAGAGAGTTGTGGTGAATGGAGTCAAATCCAGTTGGAGGCCGGTCACTAGTGGAGTCCCCCAGGGCTCGGTACTGGGGCCAGTCCTCTTTAACATCTTCATCGATGATCTGGACGAGGGGATCGAGTGCACCCTCAGCAAGTTTGCAGATGACACCAAGTTAGGTGCATGTGTCGATCTGCTCGAGGGTAGGAAGGCTCTGCAGGAGGATCTGGAGAGGCTGGACCGATGGGCCGAGGCCAGCGGTATGAAGTTCAACAAGGCCAAGTGCCGGGTCCTGCACCTGGGGCACAACAACCCCAAACAGCGCTACAGGCTGGGAGATGTGTGGTTAGAAAGCTGCCTGGCAGAGAAGGACCTGGGAGTAGTGGTTGACAGTCAGCTGAATATGAGCCAGCAGTGTGCTCAGGCGGCCAAGAAGGCCAGCAGCATCCTGGCTTGCATAAGAAACATTGTGGCCAGCAGGTCCAGGGAAGTGATTGTCCCCCTGTACTCGGCTCTGGTGAGGCTGCACCTCGAGTACTGTGTTCAGTTTTGGGCCCCTCGCTCCAAGAAGGACATGGAGGTGCTTGAGCGAGTCCAGAGAAGGGCTACGAAGCTGGTGAGGGGCCCGGAGAACAAGTCTTACGAGGAGCGGCTGAGGGAGCTGGGCTTGTTCAGCCTGGAGAAAAGGAGGCTCAGGGGCAACCTTATTGCACTCTACAGGTACCTGAAGGGAGGCTGTAGTGAGGTGGGAGTTGGTCTATTCTCCCAGGTGCCTGGTGACAGGATGAGGGGGAATGGGTTAAAGTTGCACCAGGGGAGTTTTAGGTTGGATATTAGGAAGAACGTCTTTACTGAACGGGTTGTTAGACATTGGAACGGGCTGCCCAGGGAAGTGGTTGAGTCACCATCCCTGGAGGTCTTTAAAAGACGTTTAGATGTAGAGCTTAGGGATATGGTTTAGTGGAAGATTTGTTAGCGTTAGGTCGGAGGTTGGACTTGATGATCTTGGAGGTCTCTTCCAACCTAGACTATTCTGTGATTCTGTAATAACACTGATTCTGTGATTAAATGTTGAGATATTTTTATATTCAGAGTGTTGTTATGCTTGACCCTTGTGGACTTTTGATGAACTAATTAAATAAAAATTAACATTAGAGAATATGTAATAATGTTCCTGAAACTCTCTTTATCATTTCCATCTTGTTCCACTGGGTATCCTTTATATTTTTCTATGCTTTCTTCATCATTCCAACAATTTCCACTGTGTCTATGTACTGCATTTTTATTTTTATTTTACCCCTGGAATGTGCTATAGTTACTTCTGTAGTTTAAAATTTATTTATTGTTTATGTCTATATTAAACATTATTAATAATGGTGTACATTTTAAAATATTAAACATTTTTAAATATTCACTGGTTTTACTATTAATGTATCATTTGTCTTACTTCATACATGTAGAAAATAACGATAAATGTTTAAATATATTGAAGTGATATTTTAGTGGAGTTAATTTAGGAAATATGAATGAAATAATCCTACACCCAACTGGCTTGATCCAAAAAATATCAATTTGATTATGCCCCTGATTATGCCATACTCTCTAACTTGTAGTCAATTGAATTTACTTTAACTAGTGTGAATGACTATCTGACATTCAGGGCAACACAGGAAAAGGATAGCTAAATGTTTTTCAGAAGGGCTTTAGCCATTAGCAAATGGTTTCCCGTTTCCCGCTGCTGACAGGAGAAATAGCAATGCTAATGAGTGGTAAGAATAGAACTGAAGTCACTACAAGTTATACTTGTAAATGAAAAATGGATTGACTATTGGAATTCAATGCAATACCTAAATAGAACATAACTATTTTGATTTTCAAGGATATCTTTTTTGGGGGGTATGAAGGTGCAAGCATTTATCACATGGACAGGAAGGGTTAATCTTAGGAAAACAACAACAACAACAAACAACTTTCAAGAGTTCACAACTTATAAGTAAGGGACTCTAACCTATGTGTGAGTAAAACAGAAACAACAAAAAGAGAAGGAAGTGCATTTGGGAGACAGCAGCAGACTGAATGAGACCAGAGGAGAATGTAAAAATGAGATGATTTGAGGAGAAGTTTAATGACTGGTGAAATAGAAATAGTCAAAGTTTCAGTTAAGAAATTGCCATAACACTTTGCATCACCTCTGTTGAACTCTTAAAATCCTGTTTTCCATATCTGATTCAGTCCAATCAAAAGACAAAGGAGTAAGGAATGTATTTGCAAAGGTCCACATAAAGAGTGGGAAGGCAATCAAAAAAGCTAGAACAAATAGTATTACTTAAAAGCTCAATCCTTTCTGGATTTGCTACCTTGAACCTTTTTTTTTTATGAAGATACACAGCCAAGTCCCTTTCTTCCATGAAGTAAGATACATGTTATTATACAGATAAGCAGGAGGTTTTATGAAAGACCTCAGCAGTGAGGACATTCAGCCCTTCCAGTCTTCGGAACTTTCCATTCCATGCCATGCTGGAGTAGCATCAGAGCTAGAGAGTAGCATAGAGAGTAGCATCAAGCTACTCTCTATTTTGTGTTGAAAAGACCTCAGCACAAGAGGATTCAGTGTAATGTCACTGCTGCGTAGAGGCTGGAGGCTGTAGTGGCAGTCTAGAAACATGAGACTTCTGGCAATATAAGGCAGTCTCCTTCTTTGTCTACTGATTTACATCACAGAAACAGATGAACTATCCTTTCCTTGATCCCGAGGAGGGACAAACCCCTTCAAAGCCACGCTGAAGTCAGCTGGACCTCGACCTGGACAGCATATCGGCACTAAGAGGAATCAGTATTAGGGTTTGGGACTCTCTTCTGCAGGGAGTAGAGACACCCATGTCCATGACCAACTTATTGTCACACGAGGCTTGTGGCTTATAAAGTCACAGACTGCAGAAGCTGTGGGGGGACTACTGAAGCTCATCTTGACTTCAGACTGTGAACCTTTGCTGTTTATTCATAAGTACCAAAATACTGCTCAGACTGTGTTCAAGAGTGACTGCAGAGCCATGGGGACTGGGTGAAGGACATTGAAGTTCTGATATATTTTCTTTTAGTCTGCTGGGACAGGGGAAAAGCGCAGGAGGAGAACATGCTTCCTGAATGTCCACGAATGGCTCATATTGCAAGTAGCTTTAATTTAATTTAATTTAATTTAATTTAATGTTTTGTTTTGTTTTATTTTATTTTATTTTATTTTATTTTATTTTATTGATCATAACACAATGAGGATTTGGGAGTGGTGAGAAGAGATGGGATACACTTGTTAAAGCAATGAAAGACCATATATGACAATGCATTTGCTATCCTAAGTGAGAATGACTTCAGACTAGGTTCTATGAGTGATAGTGACTGGTGGCTTAAGCTGTGGCAGGGAAGGCAGTGAGAGATTGTTGGGGGGGAACAGCTCTTATACTCTCCCTCTGAAAGTGGCATGACTGGTCATCTAGCTCAAGTGCATGTCCACAATACATGCAGCATGGGGAACAAATAGAAATTAGAAGCCTGTGCAAAATATCAGAGCTGTAATTTTATTGAGTTTACAGAGGCACATTGGAATGTGTGTCCGTACAGGGAGGGGTCCTGGCTAGCAATGCCCCAGCCTTGCCAGCAGGATTACTGCACTCAGCTCCTGGCTCCCTATCCTGTAGGGAGCACCACTTGTCTCTGCTGCTCTTTGACAGACATTAGCATGAACATGAGGGAGAGATAAAAATGCAAAAATGGGAAGAAGATGAATGGGCAGAGTGATTAAGAGGATATTGGTATGGAAAGAGAATAGGGAAAGAAAGAGTAAAAAGAGGAAAGTTTCAGAAAAAGAAAATTAAATAAAGTTTTGATTAGTTGAGTTAAAGCATCTCTATTCACATAAGAATTTGCTCTATTAACAAACTGCTGATTGGAGGATAGCACAAGGCTGGAAAATGAAGGTATGGCAGTGGGTGAAGACCTCATTTTAATCTTTAAAAATGCAGCTGAAGGGAAGAGCAGGTTTTATTCACTCAAATATATTTTCTAATATAAATTAAAATAGCATTTGAATTTCCATCTACGTATTACTTTTAATTTATGCTCAAACTTCCTTCTCAGTGACAGCTGTGAACATACAGTTCTTTACTTCTCCTTCAGGAACAGGTTGGAAATGATTTATTTGTTTGTTTGTTTGTTTGCTGTACTGTATAAGAGGATTCAGTTGTGTAAGACCCTGTCTAAATAAAAAGATTTCAAACAAACAGACACATCCAGGGATTTTATTTCAATTTATAGGTTATATAAATGAAACAGATCTTCAGGATGTCAAATTATTATACACAGACTTGCAGCATTATTTCATTATGAATCTTTGCCACTACAAATCAAGTTCCTGTAGAGATGGCCATGTGTGTTGTTGCAAATGTATTTTCTGTTTTAACTTCATAATCATGGGGCATTATTTCTTTATCCAGAATTTTAAGTTGTGTATTTATTTTGAAGAAGCAAGAATTGTGTAAGGCATCAAACTTAGACTATCTGAAAGGTATCAACTGTTTAAATGACATTTTCACCTTCAGAAAATACATCTTTGCCTGCTAGAAATGGTGATGCTATCATGCAGCAGGCAATCTATGATACAGTCATGTCACAAATAGGTGTCAACTCTCATTACATTCTCAAGTATAAATTCCACTTATCAGTTCCCACATAGTTGCAGATGTTTTAACAATCCCATTTTACCACGACTGCACCAAAACTCAACCTCAAATATGTTATGATATATTTGTAGGAACTACTGTAGATATACCAGATTTGGGAATATAATGTGTAGTTGGTATATAGGAATTTTTATTTCAAACAATTATTGAATACAGTAGTAATTTATTCTCCAGCTACCTTGACAAACAATGGAAGTAATTTGTAATTTTTCATTTGTTGTTTCTTCACAGTCTGTTTTACAGAATTGTACTGAAGTTATTTGTTCTTTGAGACTCAGACCTAACTTACTTTTTGTGTTCTTAACATTTTTTTTTTATTATTATTTTTTTTCAGGAAAATATGGTAGTCAATTCATGCTCTGGTATTAGTGAAATTCTTGGGTTTTGTTATTATCCAAAACACTTATGACTTTTAAGTTTTTTTTTCAATAAATCTTTAGAAAAATGATACTTACTACAGAGCTCTTGTACATATTATTTTAAAATCAGACCACATTGTTATGAGAAAAATCACCATCTGTCAAAGACCTCCATGCTATCTTCCAGTTCATATGTAGATTATTTCTGGTTTAAAGCTATCTTCTAATTTTCTTAGCTAGGTGAACATTAAGTCCTCAGTGCTGTAATACATACAGCACTACGTAGAAACAAGCCAGATAACAACACAATGTGGTTGTAAAATGTTTCAATTTACTACTATTGAGTGCTAATTTTATAGTGTCAGGTCCTATCTGATGTCTGACAATTGCTATTCAGTGGATAATAAATAAAAGACTAAAAATAAACATAATATACAGTAGCTATCAGAGATAATTTTAGAAAAATGAACTTTGCCTTCAGTTAGTGGGATCACACTCTGCTGAGCGCTACATATTTATGTGGGTATAACAGAGGGAATAAAAATCAAAACTGAGAAAAGAAAGACATCTTTTTACCACACAGGTCATGGCTTGTTCTGACAGTCGTGTTTCAGTGCCATTTCATTTCATGCAAAACCATTTTCTGCTCACTAATTTGTATTTCTATTGTTGTAGTCATTGTGCATTTATCTTGGTATTGTGCTAGTCTCTAAGCTTTTAGTTAACAAAATACATTGATTCTTACAATATGCTTATTTTAGAGCTTAACAGTTACACTAACTCAATTTTTAAGAATTTAAATTGAAAAGAAGGGACTATAGGAGCACAAACTTAAATATCCACTTTTTCTAGAAGGTCTACAGAGAAAAAAATGAATTGAATAGGGCTTAGTTTGCATAAGATACCTACCTGCTTGATCTGTAGGGATGTAGGAAAATCAATAGGAAGTGATAAATACCATTCTTCCCACAGGATATGAATTTGTCTGACCCTCCCTGAAGACACTTTTCTTTAGTCTTTATCTGTCTTGCATAGTAGTCTAATGGTGGGATCACATGAAAAGTCTTAGGATTTTTTCTTATTTTTTTGACAATACTTATTCCACATTACAAGTAAGGAAAGGAAAAGAAAGGAAAGGAAAGGAAAGGAAAGGAAAGGAAAGGAAAGGAAAGGAAAGGAAAAGAAAAGAAAAAAGAAAAGAAAAGAAAAGAAAAGAAAAGAAAAGAAAAGAAAAGAAAAGAAAAGAAAAGAAAAGAAAAGAAAAGAAAAGAAAAGAAAAGAAAAAAAGAAGTAAAGGGTAAAACAGGTATTTTTGGTTAGTACATCCTCCTCTGAACCACAGTGTAGTTAGTCAAGCAAGAATCTTAATTTAAAAGAGCACCCAAATATATATATATATTTTCTTCTAGAGAGCAAGACTCTCATCTGGCTAGTGCTAGGATTTCAATTTAGTTCTAACTAAATATGTAGGTATTTCATATTTTATCTTGCTTGGCTGAAAAGAGAAGTAATATTTTGAATAAGCAGCAGAACCCCTGTTTACCCTGAAAGGCCTGCTTGTCTGCTCTGATGTTTCTGTTCTGCCTTCATACTGTTACCACTGAAGCACATATATAGAGACAGACGAGGAAGTCCAAAATGGCATTAATCCTTTTCCCCATATACAAGAACCAGAGGGGAAAAAAGGTCACTTTAACAGTATGACTGTTCATAGGTAATAAAGCAAAAGCCTGAGTGTAGTAAAAAGCTCATCTTATATTTCAAGACAGTAAATGTCACCTCCAGGATGATTCCAGGTCATGGCTGTCTGAGGAGAGTGAGAGAGTTTGGCGGATATTGCTGAACCAATATCTCTGCATCTTCTACCATCAAACTAGAATAACCAAGAAATTACACTTCTGCAATATATCCAGATACTGTCAGTATAATTCAGTGTTGCACCAGAAAAAGTGATAAACTTTAAAACCCCAGTGTTGTAGCTTGCTATATATGCTTCTATAGTGTACCATAATTATCATTAATACTTAACTACTGTAATGCTGCCATGTTACAATTGTTATTTTTCAGCTTCCTTTTTTTTTTTTCTTTTTTTTTTCTTTTTTTTTTTTTCCCCACTGTCCTGGAAAAAATAAAAAATAAAAAACCTCACTCTATATGAATTAAAAACAAAACAACAACAACAACAAAAAATCAATGTTACATTTGAACAAAATATTTATGATTGACTGCATCTAAGCTATGAAGAGTTATGAAAAGTGTTATATGATTAATCAGATCTAATGTGATTAACATGACTGGCACTAACAAGTATCATTTGCTCATAAAATAGGTGTAAAAATTGCTGTGTTCTGAATCAGATATTTGTAGTGATCAGAAATATGATATTTAGACTAAGACCTAGTGTTTAGGCATTAGATAGAAGCAGAGTTTGAGGTCAATAGCCGTGAAATCTTATACTGTCTCTATTCTCACAAGATTTCATGCTCAGAAAACTAGGAGGGTCACAGTTATTAACAGATAATGTAAGATCCTTTCTTCCCTGAGTGAGATGAGAACTTTCTGAGAGATCAAGCCATATCTACAGTGGAACCAAAAAATAGTCCTTTATTATTACAGCTAACCAGGAAAAAATTAGGCTGTATCTTAGGACAGTAATTGTAATTCATACTTCCATAAAACAAATAACTTCAAAAGGCACAGGGCTGAGATTCTGTTATACAGTTTTGTTAGGTTTTTCTCATATTTTCTCATGTCTATTTTCCTGCACTTAAATATTTCATTATTAAATTTGAAAAACAACTGCTTTGAAATATTTTTCTAATAACACTAAACAGAATAAAAGCTATAATATACACAGGCTGTGATTACCATATGTTTTGTTATTCAGAAAATTACTAGAAGCTTCTTGGTCCTTTAAGGAGGTGATTTTAAGGCACACGGAGCTGTCAAATTGTACAATACTTATTTCAAGCAGATTTCCTGATGAAGAAGCGGAAGATTTCAGCATGTGACTTGTTTGATTATCTGAATCTACACAGATGAGGGGAAGGAGATGTTTCTCTCTTTACAGAGCCTGTGCAGAGGTGAAAGGCCAAGTCCTAGGTCATGAAGAAAGAGCAGGGAGGCCCAGCAGAAGGATGAGCTTTTACCATAACAGAGACTGGAATCTCATCACTTCTGGCCACCTGTCACCTGTTCATTGGAAGAACAGTTACAGATCTGGCAAGAGAAGATGTGAAAAAAGGTCTGTTGGGGCTTCCATCTACTTGGGCCTCTTGTGCCTAATCCATGTCATAAGCAGTGCCGCAAAGAGAAAACAATGTACAAGGGAAGTCAGAGGTTCTCTTCAATGGGAGAAGGAAGCTGCCACCTGGTGATAGGACCTTGATGCTTTTCCAGGAGCTGGGTGGTCAGTGTTATGCACACTCTTGAGGTTTGTTGAACAAACAAACCTCAATACAAAGGTATTACTTCCCTTCACTGCTCGTCTACACAGACACTGCTTATACTACCATGGTAGACCTTGGATATATATAAAAACAAACAAACAAATAAAAACTACAGGGCTAGGGCTCTTGGGCAGAGGTGAAGTGTAACTTTTGGGGTCACATTCTTTCTCCTCACTTTTGCTGGTCAAGTGGAAAGGCTCAGGTAGGATCAACAACTGGCTTCATAGCTGGTGTTGAAGACAATTCATGGACATCTATGACCATGACATTATATTCAAAGAACGAGAACAGCTGAGAAAGAACTGGAATCATCTTGTCCAACTGAGGTGAAAACATTGCTGCTGAGACCTGCTAACCTAGAGAGAAATGCTCTAGACAAAGTTCCTTGGGGAAATAGAAATCACAGCTTGTAGGTATGGATCTCAGGAAAGTCTTAAAAAACCCTGACATCTGTTGCATGGGTAATGCAGTGGAGTAAGAGCAGTACAGGATATTTCTGAAGTGTATCAGGAACAACTTTTACAGGTTTTAGATGAGTGTCATTTGGAAGGTGTTCTGATGATATAAGACTTGTAAAAAATAATTGATTAGGGAAAAGTAAGTATATTGGCTAATAGCAGTGTTGGCTGCAGTGATCATGAGATGTTACATCCTGAGGAAAGTGAGGAAGAAAAGTAGAGGAATAAACCCTAAAACCCTGGAGACTGAACTTTGGTTTCCTCAGAAAACTGCTAGGTAGGACTCTGCAGGAGATTGCCACAAAGGAGCCAAAAAAGACAAGGACAATCTTGGAGCAGAAGAAGAGTCTATGATGAGGCACAGAAAAATGAGCAGACATATTAGAAACACAGCTTGGCTGACTGGGTAGTTTGTGACTAAGCTGAAACACAAAAAAAGGGTCTAGAAGAGATAGGCATACAAGAAAAAACAAAGCTTGCCAGATGCTGAAATGGACAAAGAAAAGGCAGTCCAAGGGAGTCCAAAGGAAAAAAAAAAAAAAAAAAATAAAAAAGGAAGTTCTGTTGTCAAATGAGTTTGTGATCAAGTGACTAAGAGTGCAGAAAAGGTATTCAGTGTCTTCTTTACTTGTAAGGTTTGCTCAGGCTGTCAGACAGTGCCAAGAGCAGGGCAGCATCATGAGGGAAGACCATCTGGTAGATAAGCTATTGTCTTCACTGGCAAGGCAGTTTCTGCACTGATGGTGCAGATCAGCATACCTGGGCAGAACTGGTAAAGTCAGCTCCAAGTTCAATCAGAAACTGCAGCCCAGATAGCAAGTCAGGACAACAAATGGGCAAGAAGACTGAATGCACCCACAGTATAGCTCAAGTAAACACTGGATGTTCAGGACTGAGCCTAAAAGACCAAGGGTACAGCAATGGGGACTCAGGCAAGGTTGGACAATGAAACGTATTTTTACACTCACGGCCCTTATACATACATTCCAGATCTCCATGCTTAGTAACAATGTTTTGGTAGAAAGGTACAGCCCCCAATAAAGGATGGTTGTCCTGGTTTCAGTTAGGACAGAGTTAATTTTCCTCCTAGTAGCTGGTAGGGTGCAATGTTTTGCATTAGGATGAGAAGAGTGCTGATAACATGCTGATGTTTTAATTGCTGCAGAGCAACGCTTACATGAAGCCAAGGACTTTTCAGCTTCTCGCTCTGTCCTGGGGGTTGCAGCAAGAGCTGGGAGGGGACAGACCCAGGACAGCTGACCCAAACTTGCCAAAGGGGTATTCCATACCATCTGATGTCATGCTAAACAATAGATAGGGGTGGCTAGCTGGGGGGGGGGGGGGGCGGGTCATGAGCAATTGCATTGTGCATCACTTGTTTTGTACATACTATTATTATTACTAGTATTATTATTATTTTCTATCTTAATAAACTGTCTTTATCTCAACTCACAGGCTTCACTTTCACATTTCTCTTCCCCCATCCCAGAGAGGGAGAGGGGAGGGTGAGCGAACAGCTGTGTGGTGTTTAGCTGCCGGCCGGGTTAAACCACAAAAATGGTCAAGTTAAGGTCTGCATGCTTAAGTTGAACATGCCCACATTCACTGGACTGCATAGGATGTATCTGAAGGTTGCGTGGTTAATTTAATTTTGATGTCACTCATATTAACTTAAAAATAATAATAATAATTAAAAAAGCTAATGGCTATACTGAAGGATAGACTTTTCTCAGAGGTCCACAGCAAAAAGGCAAGAGACAATCCATACAAATTGCAGCAGGAGAAATTCAGACTGGATTTCACGAAAAAAGAATCTTCATAATTGTAGTGCCTAACTACTGAAGCAGGTTGCCTGGAGAGGCAGTGATATTTCCATCCTTGGGCAAGGCCCTGAACAACCTGGTCTTTGAAACTAGCTCTGTGTTGAGCAGGAGGTAAGAAAAAGTGATCTCCAGAGTTCCTTTCCAAACCGATTGTTCTATGATTCCAGGACAGATTGACTTTATAGCTAACATTTCCTTTATAAACTTATCTTCATAAGCCTTTTCCCAGCACAAAAATTGAGAAAGTGAAAATAATATTTTCAAATTTGGCTAGCTGAATTCATCGTATACATATTTAAAAGTGTAAAGTGGATCCATAGTTGAGCATATCTGAATCTTGCATGAAAATAGCAATATCGCAATAAAACCTAAGAAAATACTATTGCCTATTATCCAAAAACTCAAACTGAATCAGATATTTCAAAGGTCTTTAAAAAGGCTTTAAAATATACTTTAAAGTAGAATCCATAAGAAAGTGATGAAACAGGTACATTTTCTACATAGAAAGATCAAAGATATTGGGAAGGCGAGGAGGAGAATATTAATTGATATAACCTGTAAAAAACAAACAAACAAACAAACAAACAAAAAGCAGAAACAAGTTCTTTTGGATACACATGTTCCTCTTAATACTCTTAATAACTGATCATTTAAAATTGAAATTGAAATGGTTCATAGACTTTTTTTTTTTTTTTTTTTTTTTTTTATTCTCTTCTAATTCTGTATAGCTAAACAGGTTAGAAATTTTACTAGACCAACATGACCTGAAAGTGTCAGATTTTTCCTCTCAATTTATGCTTCCATAAGCATTAACTCTAATTTACACTCCCAGACACTGTACTTTGAGATAGACTCCAAGTTGGCTATGAAATAGGAATGTTTTAGCAAAAGGCTGTATTGACTTTCTGGAACGATAAGGAATATGTGATTCTTTAAATACCTTTTATACAAGTCTTATTAATTAACTCTTTTTGTGCAGATATTGATATCAGAACATTGACAGTCCAGAAAGTGGATCTGAAAGCAAGAAATTATTTTAGAAAATACATTAAATTCATGGTTTTATCTCAATAATAGTGGGAAATTTCTTTGCTTCACTTTGATCTAGAGCTGATGGCTACTATTATTTTTATAGGCAGTCAAATTGCACTTGAGGAAAAAGCACGAAAGAAAAAAAACAAAAGTTGAAATACTATATAAAAAGATGTATTACTGAATATATATTTATTAATTTTAGCAGTATATATCCATAAATCATCCATGAATACAGGTAATCTGTTGCACTCCATCAGATTTGTATATTTATTTTAACCAAGATACTTAGCATATACAGGATCAAATATTTTATAAGTGAAACTGTACCTTCAGAATTTAGAAGAGAGGGAAAACCCACATGAAAAATTTAAATAGACATATATACAAAAATAAATACATGTTATATGAACCTATACTGCATTCACAGTGCAGTAGCACCATCCTTACTGACGAAAAAGTTGTTATTCCAAATCTCACATAAATATAAAAAATAACCTAAGCACACAACATCACTAGAATAAAAATAGCTTCTGCACAGCAAATAAATGCCATCTTTTTAATTAGTCAAATCAAAAAAGACACATCACTTGTACTGGCTCGAACTATATGCTGATAATTGACTCTACTCAACAGATTTCCTAGAAAAATGTGATATTTTAATGTCTTCAATCTTATTTAATTCAGATTTTTTAGTTGTTTAGGGTATATAGAAAATAGTGACAGCACTGTTTTAAATGTAGAAAGCTTATAGAATAGATTAGGTATGGACTCACAAATAAGAGTGTTTTCTAAATCAGCAACTTGTCTTATGTATTACTGAGGACAGTATGCAAATATATTCAGCAAGGGAATTTAAAAACTGTTAAACATTACAACTGTCTCCACTTTGGTATAACTGCACCAGCACCTGTTTCAAAAACACTTTGTGCTTATCTACTGTGAAAATGCAGTATTACCAGCCCTCACAATGACTTATGTAGTTCACAGCTGCAGGAATAGTTGTTGCACATTAGAATACATCAAATGCTACATCAAGAAAAGTGGTTTAACATTTCTTATAGAACAATTTTTAACAGTGCTTGTCAGGTAGAGCTGTACTTCCTGCTAATATGCAATATTTTGTATTGAAGCTTAAGCTAATACTGGGGGGACAAAAATCCATTTTGCTTGTATACAAATCAGAAATGTCAGAAGTAAAAGCCTATAGCTGATCCAGCATGCTATAAGAATCAATCACAATGATGTCCATATGATGTTTCTTTTACTTTAAACATAGCTCCCAGCCAAATACACTCTCTCTTGCCTAGTCAGCAATGCTACTGAAAATACCATTTTCTGTAGCTAGAATAGTGATAATTTTATTTTAAGAGAACTTCTGCAGCAGTTATTGCCTGTCTTAAGTTCATTGGACACTTCGTGTTTTCTTTTTGGCTCTAGAATTGCCACCAACCAGATTCAGAGCTCCATGGTAAACTAATAAAAGTCTTTCTTTTTCTTTTTATTTTTTTCTTTTTCTATTTTTCTATTACTTTTTTTTCTTTTTTTTTTCTTTTCTTTTATCTTTTCTTTTTCTTTTCTTTTCTTTTCTTTTCTTTTCTTTTCTTTTCTTTTCTTTTCTTTTCTTTTCTTTTCTTTTCTTTTCTTTTCTTTTCTTTTCTTTTCTTTTTTCTTCTTTTCTTTTCTTTTTCTTTTCTTTTTTATTTTCTTTTCTTTCTTTTATTTTCTTTCCCTTTTTCTTTCCCTTTTTCTTTCCCTTTTTCTTTTCCTGTTTCTTTCCTTCCTCTTCCTTCCTTTTATTCTTTCATTCTTTTGTTCATTCATTCATTCATTCTTTCACTTGATCGTTCTTCCATTCATTCGTTCATTCTTTCATTTTTGTTTGTTCTTTTATTCATTCATTTTTGTCCATTCTTTCATTCATTCTTTTGTTCATTCTTTCATTTGTGTGTTCTATTGTTCTTTCTTTCTTTCATCCTTTTGTTTTCTTTTGTTCTTTCATTCTTTCTTTTGTTCTTTCATTCTTTCTTTTGTTCATTCATTTGTTCGTTCTTTCATTCTCTTTTTCTTTCTTTCTCTCTCTCTCTTTCTCTCTATTTCTCTCTCTTTCTTTCTCTCTCTCTCTTTCTCTTCCTTCCTCCCTTCCTTCCTTCTCCTCCTCCTCCATCTTTCTCCATCTTCCTTCTCCTCCTTCTTCTCCATATTCTGTTGTTCTGTTGTCTTCTTCTTCTTCTTCTTCTTCTTCTTCTTCTTCTTCTTCTTCTTCTTCTTCTTCTT
>NC_048893.1:18638318-18713346 GCF_011077185.1 Oxyura jamaicensis
TTCTTCTTCTTCTTCTTCTTCTTCTTCTTCTTCTTCTTCTTCTTCTTTCTGTTGGATGAAGATTTAAAAACTGGGAAATATCTCAGAATGCTTGAATATCATATCTTTGCTTGAACATTCCTTTTGTACTAGACATTAAAAATTATGTTGTGTTCTATGTGTTTTGGATTTAATATAAACCTAGAAGACTTCACAAGCTGGCTAATTTATCTATGCTTATTGAATTAGGGTTTCTAATTTCATTGCTTTCTGCCATTTTTTTGTGTGAATTAAGTTTCAATCTTCTTACTTTGTTGGCTGCCCAAGCTATTGATTAAATCTTCTTAGAATGACTTTTATCGTAAAGCTCAATAGGAATTGGTTTAAAAAATCCTAACCAGGACAGAAATAACTATTTATTTATTTATTTATTTATTTATTTTAACCTCAAATTTCTATTAGAAAACCATCTTATTTTCTTAAAAGTCTACTTCCTCAAACCCTGGAACATAGACTAGTATGAAACAGACAAAAGAATCATAGAACATCCTGAGTTGGAAGGGACCCATAAGGATCAAGTCCAACTCCTGGCACCGCACAGGTCTACCCAAAAGTTTAGACCATTTGACTAAGTGCACAGTACAATCTCTTCTTAAATTCAGACAGGCTCAGTGAAGTGACTACTTCACTGGGGAGCCTATTCCAGTGTGCGACCGCCCTCTTTGTGTAGAACCTCCTCCTGATATCCAGCCTAAACTTCCCCTGCCTCAGCTTAACACCATTCCCGCGGGTCAAGTTTAAACTCTTTTAAAGAAAAGAGTTTAAAATAATATCTAACTCATATAACTTGCTTTCTCTAGTGATATCACATTAGCATGGCCTATTTTTTTCTTCCAAAAATGATGTTTTTGTTTGACATATTTTTCTTAAAGCTCCTCTTGGAGCCATTAATGAATATAGCTCAACATGGTAAAGTCTACTTTTCAATTTACTTTTTGCCTTTTTTTTTTTTTCTCTCTTTATTTTATTATTATTTTTTTTTAAGCAGTTAAATTTCGTATTTCTGTGTTCTGGTTGAAAAAATAGATTAAATAACATGAATACATAAGGAACAAATACACGTTAATTCTTTTAGGATTATATAGATTAAATCTTATGCTATTTGGGACATAATTCTTTGAGAAAATAAATGTAACTTTTAGATGTAGTTATATGAAATTAGAACAAATATCCAGCTAAATAAATATTTTTTGCTTACTGTGGCAATGGTAGACAGGGACTATAGAAATATAGACAAGGACTATAAAACTAGTTAGACAAACTTTTTTTTTTTTTTTTTTTTTTTTTTTTTTTTTTTCCCCAGTTTATTCTCTCTCAGCTTCCAACAATTTGCATTTGGCTTCTACTGAGTTAAAATTTCTAGTTATACCTTCATTTTTAAAAGGTACGGAGGAATAGATTTCTCTAAATTCATTTGATGTAAATTATACTTTTTAGTTTCACAATATCCTGTGGGAATTTATTTTTATGGCTTAATTTAGATTATAATAGGGAGAATGGCTTCACCAACATATTTTCTGAGTCCAATTCTGAGGTCTCCCTCAGCATATTTCACTGAACTATATAGAGAAGGTAAATATCACGTGAAAGAACAATGAATTTCCTTATGCTGGTAGATTTCCCACTGATCTGAGGCCTAACCCTTTGAGGTTTTGTGGAAATTATTATTATGAATGTGGAAATTATGAATATAATAATGACTAGATTACATTAAATTAAAAATAGAGCTGGTTGGGCTTTTTCTGACAAAACAAAACAAAACAAAACAAGCCACAACAACAACAACAGTAGGCTTTTTTAACTCCAAGATGGAATGTCTGGTTTTGATGAAAAAGGGGAGAGGGTACCACACAAAAGATAAGCATCGTGGTCTTTAATACTTTAATGCTTTAAATCAGGCAAGATACAAAATTGAAACAAAGTCGCTTATCTGAGTATAACAACCATAAACCAATTTATGTTTAGAGTACCTAATCACTTATTTTTATTAAATAGATTCCCAAAAGTCCTAGGTCGGTCTGTTTGTTCCTTTAGAGATTAAGTTTTAATCATTCTATTATGATGTTGTCCAGAATTAGAAAATCTAGCTCTGTTTTGATGCTTTGCTAGTAAAAAATATAGATTGAAGACATTACTTGCTAAAGAATTATTATTAATTAGATTAGAATTCTTAGGAGATATTTTTTGCAAGTATTTACTAATGAACAACAGCATAATAATTACTTAGTGCTGGAGAGGGATTTTTAAAATGCAAAACAGAAATTGAAATGAAAATTAAAATGCTGCATGGAAAACATGCTCTTCCAAATTATTCTTGCTTCCAAATTATTCTTGCAAAAAGCAGACATTGATTCTAATAGTAAAGCTGTGCATGAAATGTAAAGATGAAATATATATATATATATTTTATTGAGTCCTAATATAATGGATTCAATGACAGGATTAATTGTTAGAGATTGCTTGTGAGTTTTGTATAAAAGCCTAGTAAATTGTCTTTTTTATACAGAACTCACTTTTTTTTTTTTTTTTTTTTATCTTGTCACTGTTCTCCTTCCTTTTCACCTTAAAATAACTTTTTCAAAGTCAATTTCTATTTTCAGTAGCTTTCAACTAAAATTTTTTTTTCTTTTTTTTTTTTTTCTTACATATCAATCATTTTTAACGAAGGAAGACAGTTTTTATGACAATTTTCACTTGATAGAAATAGTTATTTTTATTTATATATCCCATATTTTATTTATAAATCCCATATACAGCCAAGTAACAAAGACTTCTACTGTTCCTGGTACAGGGCCTTGAGCTGTCAGCAGAGGTCTCAGGGCTGGCCTGGGCTCCCTTTGGCTGCAGCTGAGCTGGTTCCAGTGCTGGCCTCTGGGCCGAGTGCCTGCTGCCTCCCCTGCCTGAGCTGGGCTCTGCCAGTGCTTCCGTGGGAAGGATCTGGAAAAGCCAGGGAGTCACTGCCCAGCAAACTAGAGTCCCTGGGGGGCTGAGCCTGGGGGAGGCCATGCTCAGCCTGCTGCTTGGGGTGAGGAAACACATAAAAATAAATCCAGGAGCCTCCATTACTGAGGAGGAGGGGACCCTCACTAGCAGCACCCAGAGAAGTACTGAGGATGTGGATGACTTGCTGTGAAACTCTGACACCACTCAAATGAAATAAGGCTACATCCATTGTCCTTACGACCTACTGGGACACTGGAGGTGTGAGCACAACACCAATGGAAACAGGTAGATATTAGTAAGATTTTTCTTGTTTTGTTTTAAATAATTCTAAAGGTATTTCTTTTAATGAGTTTTTCCTGTTCTAATTCGAACTGTGATTGTTGTTATAACTGTACTGCTTGTTGCACTTTAGTTGGAATTATAACTTTTTATATGGGCTAACAATGAATTCTTGGCTTGGTATATGTATGATTTTCTTTCATCCATAACAAAATTTGAATGTAACCCACCCCTTTAAAAACTCAGTGAACAACTGGGGTAATCAGGCATAGTACTGTGAAGATTTCCTGGATACACTAAAGTAGATGAGACTTTGACAGAGTCTTCTTAGAGTCTTCATACAATTAATCTACAGATAATTCTGTTGTGTTTTACCACATTTCTAATACTTTAGACCTCAAAATAATTGAATCTCAAGAAGGAAAGTTCTACTTCAAATTGAGGGAAGTTCTCCAAATGTGAAATTGAATATTACTGTCATTATTAATTCTCTTTCTCCTAATTTCTTTGAGAATTTTATTGAAAAGTTGTTTTTTTACAATACAAAACAAATAAATAAATAAATAAATAATAATTATAAATGGAATGACTTTGAAAAACATTTCATTAGGCTTTTAACTACCAGAGACTTTGAGATGAGCTCTCTGAAAGGAAGGAATTCATGGAAAATACAAGCATGAAACCTGATCAAATTTTATTTTTGTTTCACCTTCTAGTGTTTTGAATGACATAGTAAAGGACAGTAAACACTGGAAAATATTTATCTTAAAAAATAGTAATATGAAGAAGCGTATCTTAACGGTAATGAAAAGTGTGAAAGATCTTTATCTGCTATGGCATTGCAGAATGTCAGTAGGAAATGAATGCACTACAGTTACTGCTTTTAAAAATACAAAATTCTATAAACCTCATCACTGTGTTATCAGAAAATGCATCTGCTGAAGACTACAGTCTGTCTCTCACAGTTTCTATCAGTTGAAAATGCTTTTTGTTGTAATAGAAAACAATCCTGAAGTGCCTACATAAATTGCTGACTGCTACATAACTTGCTGAATGGAAACCTGGAATTATTTCCAGTTAGAATTGACTGGGCAGTGTCACATTAAATAAAATACGGTGTTTTTATTCTAGCAATTAGTAGAAACTGGAAAGGTTATCAGCCTTGCCCAAAGACACAACATCAGTGATATTTTTACTGAGGTAGGCCACAGCTCAGTGCTAGTTACATGAAATCTTCATGAAAGATTTTAAACACTTAATCTCCTCTGCAGTCCTGTTACTTTAAGTTCTTGGAATTATTTGGTGATTAAAAATACAGAACTGTTTAGAATAAAGTAAATACATTCTAAGAGAATGATAAGTGCATTCTTTACTGAAGTCCTTCTGCTTAATCACAGTATTCAAAAACTCATGTTCTTCTTCCTCAGAAAAAGTAACTGCATGAAATACCTTTAGAGTAAACAAACAAACAAACAAAAAACTGTTTTAGAGTAAAAAACAAACAAACTTTTATTTAGTTATTATTATTATTCTTGGAGGACTTTTATTCTGCACCTTCTAACCTGTGACATCAAAGTTCAGATCTTTAAGGAAATTTCCTGTGTACAGGGGTGTCTCATCTGTCTCATGAAAAATTCCATTCTTCTAGGGAAAAGCAGTCAGGAATGCCATCTGTGTCCTAGATCTCAGTGTCTCCAATATCTCTGGCACACCATACTGAGTATTGTGCAGAAAAGACCTTGAATACTTTGATTCCCTGGGGAATTTACAAAGCAACTTACAAGACGCCTTTGGTATGCTATGTTCCTGATAAGGTACCTTACTCATTTTTCATTAATTGGTTGAACTATTCTGATAAGACAAAAACCTTGTATATAGATATAGTCTTCATTGTAGGAAATAGAGATCTGAATCTTAGCCAGAATTTGCACAGTAACTAGTGTCAGAAAGATCATCTAGGAACTGTTTGAATATGAATTGGATGGTGATGGATATGTCATAATTAAATGACATATTTAATGAAGGGAATTGGGGCTGACTGTTCATTCCTTAAAAGGTATTGTCTTTTGCTCTGTGGCACAGTTAATCAGGCACCTAATTCTGGTTTAAAAAAAAAAAAAAAAAAAAAAGTCTCCATACTTTCAGTTTTATCATTGTGGTTATTCTTGAAAAAAATTCCCTTAACCAGATCAGGAAAGAATTCCCTTCTTGATATTTAATGTTTAAATTATTGTATGGTCGGGAGTCTCTGCCCCATCCTTTACTGCAAAGTACAAACATCTCACTGTTTCCCAGGTTTTTCCTGAAATTGCTATTTGATTTTTTCCACAAGAAGGGGGAAAAAAGGGGGGGAGGGGGTGGGGTAGAGAGGTAGAGAAAAAGAAATAAGAAAACCATGAGGAATGTTGGTAAATTGAACTGATATAATTCAGTATATATAGGAAGAGGAATTTTACATCCACCGGTCTCAGATAAGAAATTCATGCACTAAAGTTCACTGATTTTTCAAGCAATAAATTTAATTCTAATCTAGATAGAATTCTCATGTGAATTGTACCTACAGTATCAAATTGTCATTACTGTTCACTCAAGTAAGTGTAATCTAAAAAGAAGTAATGTAGTTGGTGTCTGCTACAGGCTGCCTGATCAAGGGGAGCCTGTTGACAAGGCCTTCTTGCTTCAGCTATGGGAAGCATCACACTAGCATGCTCTCATCCTGATGAGGGATTTCAATCACCTGAATGTCTGCTGGGAAGGCTACACAGCGGGCTGTGAACAATCCAGGAGACTCTTGAAGTGCATTGAGGATAACTTCCTGGTCCAGGTATTGGGCAAACTAACCAGAAGAGAAATGTTACCGGACCTGGTGCTCACCAATGCACCAGATGAACTCAACAAACAGGTTAAGAAGCTGTCTGGGCTACAATGACCATGCTCTGATTGAGTTTGTGTTCTCAAAGATTACAGGCCTCAGGATCCCAACATTTAAAAGGATGAACTTCCAACTGCTTACAGACCTAGTGGATGAGATCCCCTGGGACACTGTCCTTAGGGACAGAGGAACTGATCAGACTTGGCAACTCTTTAAGGACACTTAGAGCACAAAACCTCTCCATCCCCATGTGAAAGAAATCAGGCAAGGAAAGTCAGGTCCTTGCATGGACCAGCAAGGACCTGCTGCTGGTCAGACTGAGGTGCAAGAAGGAAATGAACAAGCAGCAAAAGCGGGAATATATGGCCTGAGAAGAGTACAGCGATGCTGCTTGGATGTGCAGGGATGGGATCAGGAAAGCCAAGGCACAGATGGAACTGAGCTTGGCAAGGGATACAAAAAATATAACATTTTCTATAGGTACATAGGCCAGAAAAGAAAGGTCAAGGAGAGTGTACCCCCTCCAATGAATGAGAAGAGAAAACTGGTAACAAAAGACATAGAGAAGGCTGATGTACTCAGCAAATTATTTGCCTCAGTCTTCACTGTCAGTCAGGCTTTCCACATCCCTCCAGTCCCTGAATCATCAGACATGGTCTGGGAGAGCAAAGTCCCTCCCACTGTAAGAAAATAACAAGTCTGAGACTACCTGATGCAACTGAACAGGTACAAGTCTATGTGGCCCAATGACATGCATCCCAGAGTCCTGAAGGAACTGGCTAATGTAGTTGCCAAGACACTCTCCATCATATTTAAAAAGTTATGGCAGTCAAGCAAAGCCCCCAGTGACTGGAAAAAATGAACACATCACTGTAATTTTAAAAAAGGATGGAAAGGAGTAGCCATGGAACTATAGCCCAATGAACCTCAGCTATGTGTCTGGGAAAAGCATGGAACAGACCCTCCTGGAAGCAATGTTAAGACACATGCAAGACAAGGAGGTGATCTGAGACAGCTAGCATGACTTCACCAAGGGCAAATTGTGTCTGACCAATCTAGTGGCCTTCTATGATGGAGTGATTGTTGACACATGGAAGACCGACCGATGTCATCTATCTGCACTTCTGTAAGGCTTTTGACACAGTCCACATGACATCTTGATCAATAAATTGATGAGAGATGGATTTGAAGTGTGGACCATTCGGTGGATAAGAAATTGGCTGGACAGCTGCACATAGAGACTTATAGTCAATGGCTCCATGTCCATGTGGAGACCAGTGACAAGTGGTATCCCTCAAGGACCTATCTTGGGACCAATACGGTTTAATATCTTTATCATTGACAGTAGGACTGAGTGCACCATCAGCAAGTTTGCAGATGACACCAATCTGAGTGGTGCAGTTCATATAGCAGAAGGAAGGGATGCCATCCAAAGGGACCTGGACAAGCTAGAAAAGAGGGCCCACATGAACCTCATAAAACTCAGGTTCAAGTGCAAGTTGCTGCACCAGGATCAGGGCAATCCCAGCCATGAGAATTGCCTGGGAGAACTCATCAAGAGCAGCCCCGTAGAGAAAGTTGGTTCTGGTGGACATAAAGTTCAACATAAGCAAGCAGTACGTGCTTACAGCCCAGAAGACTTCATGAACAGAAGTGTGGCCTGCAGGTCGAGGGAAGTGCCTTCTACTCTGCCCTTGTCCCACCTGGAGTCCCACCTGGAGTACTGTGTCCAGGGGTGGGGCCCCAGCACAAAAAATATGTGGACCTATTAGAGCAGATCCAGAGGAAGACCACAAGGATGATCAGAGGGCTGGAGCACCTCTCCTATGAAGACAGACAGATTGCTGGGCATGTTCAGTTTGGAGAAGAGAAGGCTCTGGGGAGACCTCATTGCAGCCTTTCAGTACCTAAAGGGGGCTTATAAAAAATGGAGATTGCTGTTTTATGGAGTGACAGAATATTGTAGAGGAAATGTACAAAATAATCTATTAACAAAATTTCACACATTTTATTTCTCTCTTTAAATTTATTTTTGCCATTCCAGTGGCCACACTTACTAATTCACTACTGAATCTTTTCTATGATATCCTAATGAAAGTTTGTGTTGAACCTACTTACAGAATATACAATTTATTCATATAGTTCTCTTCAGCTCAGTAGAAACTCCACTTAGATCATGTTTGGAATGGAGGGAAAGGAGGGAATGAAAGAAGGAAAATGAAAGGAAATTTGCTTTTTCATTTCTGAGATATTCAGCACCTTTAATAGCACTGGGCTTTCAGCACTCTCATATGCTCCTGATTCTGTGCAGCAGATTACATTATATTTCTTCCTGCCATCTGTTACATCTCTAAATGACTGCAACTGTGAAGTATTTCTAATATACTGCTGTACAGAAAGACCTTGCAAAGTCAAGTATACAGAGGTAAATATACCTGTGATCAGAGAGAATCACTTGCTATCTTTGATGTCTTACAAATGGAAGAATCAATGAAAATAGCTATTCTTACTGTCTTTCAGCAAAACTGAATGGTCCATCTAGAGGTACATCTATTGTTCTGTACCTCTTCATTTATCTCAGGCTTGTGAAAATTTCCAAATCCCCCTAAAAATGGGACAAGTTAAAAAAAAAAAAAAAAAAAAAAAGTCAATTGCCTTAGTTTAGTCAGTTATTTAATCAATTGTATTATACTTTATGTTAAAGAATATTACTATTTCAGTAATTCAGTGAAATGATAAAGAACAATAAAACAGGGTATAGCTGAATCAGATTATTTGGATATTACTAACAGCCTCAGTGGTGTAGTCTTAGATTGAATACTGGCTACCTCCTTAAGGATCTAAATTGTTCTGTGCTAGCAAACCATGAACTGTATCTAAGGAGTGTGAGGGAAAGATCTTGGAAGTCTACACACATATCAAGTGCTTAAGATGTGGACACTTCCTACAGGCTTTAGTTTAGTTGGTTCTGAGACAAGGAGCTGACAGTCACCAGAATATAATTTCTGATCAATCAATGCTTCTTCATAACTGCACTGCAAGTAAAATGGAGCTCCAGATCGGAATAATAACTTGTGCACAACAAATAATCATGCATGTATAGAAAACAAGTGCATGTTTTCTCTACCTCAATTTCTACCATATTTGAAAATTAAACAATATAAAGAATGTAGCTCAAAATAGCCTTTTTTAGTAGCAGTTTCTACTCTGGTACATTAATGTATCAACTTCCATATACAGAGCTGTAATTCTCAAAACATTCATTGTCCTCAGGAGCAAGATATCCCAGATTTACAAATATAGCCACAACAGTAAGATCAATGGTCATATTCTGACAAGCAAAGAGAACCAAAAATATACTGTATTTGCATTGTGTAATGAATAATTCACTTATCTTTCACCTGTGGAATTGTAGAGAAGGGGAATTCATGTTTCAATATGAATTCCATTTGTCTAGTTGACTCATCATTGAAAAAATTGTTCATTTGCAAAATAAGCATAATCAGCATCTTTTTTTTTTTTTTTCCACCAGAGAATTAATACATTAATGGATGTATTTTCTGCCAGAGAATTAATACATTAATTGATGTATTTAGCAAGTAAATGAAGTAAATCAGGAACAATAAGAGAATATATAGATCTCAATAACAGTAGAAAAAATAAACAATAATTAAAAAAATACACACCTGAGAATTCTCTATTATTCATGCTATTAACATCCATATTGAAAGTTTTCTAAATATCGTAATTTAATATGTTTTGAACAGTTTATTATTTCTAATTGGTCAATCTAAATTTTCAGACATTCAATTAGAGAAAAAAAAAATGATTTGTCGTTTGTCAGAATTAAATTAGATCCTACAATACATTTTTAGCTCTATCAAATATTTTTCAATTTCATTTATTTTCTTAATGGTTTTGGTGGTCTTTGGAACAATTTTCATTAGAAATGTGTGAGAGAAAAAAAAAATCACGAGCATTTGACTAAGTGCTAAAAACTTGGATAAATCTGTCTAGGATAAATTTGTCTTGGATAAATTTATGTCTAGAGTAGGCTTCTGAAACCATTGCTCTGTTTTCAATCATCTCCCTTGGATATCACAAGCACCAAATATCTTTAATTGCCAGTCCTCATAATTCTGCATTCTCAGTGTAGTATATTCACTATTTAACCTTTGTTCCCATGGTTGCAACACTGTGTGCAAGAGTACTCTAAGAGATCTTTCCTGTAAGAATTCTTATCTAGGACACACTATAAATATACATCTAAAATCATCCTTAAATATAATATAAATATCTCAAGCTCAAAGAGATGCTGTAGAAGAGATTCAGGCCTTTGTGGCAGCATGCCTCAAACTATCATGAAATAAGGGGATTTAGAAAGGACTGCTCGTATCTGCAAGAACATAGCCTGGCGTTTTGGTGACAGTTCAAAACTCCAGGCAACTCAACTCAGAGAAAGCAAAGCAAAAAAACAACAACAAAAAAAAAAAACAAAAAAAAAAAAAAAACAAAAAAACTAAGCTAAATGCTGACTATGTTAAAGATTATGAGAAGAATCATTATGAATGACGGTAGTGAGGCACCATAACAATGGGATAAGCACTGAATCAGGTGGAATGTCCATCATTGCATGTCAGTTAGTCTCTAACAGAGCTAAAACTAGATTTGAGCAACGAGGATCTATGTCCCTGTGCTTGAGGTGGCTCAAGGAATGGAGATCATCCACCCAGCTGGATCAAAAAAACAAAACACACATCTACTCTCTCCTTTTTTAACATATTTAGATTCAGAGCAATCATTCTTAACCTGAACAACTGCTTCATGTTCAGGGTTTGTGCACCCAATATAGAATTGTAGAGGTATTTCTGTTGGAAAAAGTCTTTTAGATGATCAAGTCCAACCATACATCTAACACTACATGTCCACTGCTGAACCATGCCCCTAAATGCGACATCCATATGCCTCTTAGATAAAACAAGGGATAGAAACTTCACCACCTCCTTAGTCAGCCTGTTGAAAAAATGATTCCTGATATCATTTAATCCTGATATCATGATAATCTAAACCATCCCTGGTGCAACTTGTACCCATTGCCTTGCATCCTGTCACTTCTCATCAGAGAGAAGAGACTGACATCCTCCCTGCTACAATCTCCTTTTGGGTAGTTACAGAGGGGACAGATATATAATATTTACTCCGTCTCCCCCAGCAATACAGGTTTTGAAAATTGACACTGTTATAGGTGTACCTAAAACTATTTTTCTATCTTATTCAGTGTTTTGCTTAAAGCAAAATTATAAACGGTGCTAGGAGAAGAACCCAGGATTCCTTTCTTCCAGGTAAAAGCATGTGTCAGGGAGTCAGAACACAGCAATACCTGCTTGCTTGCTCTTTCTTTCCAACTTCATTAATTTCATGCTTATATCTGCACAGTTATAACAGAATTAGAGAATGTGTGTAGTTAGATTAACATCTGGTTTTACAATTGGAGTATTGTCCTAGAAAGGAAAAAAGTAGTTTTTGTTTGTTTGTATTGTTTTTAAGTTGAGGACAAAGTATTTTTCACACCCATGAAATTATGCAAAAACTGAACAATTCATCTTCTCCTGTATTTCTGAATGAAAGTAACTATTAGTAATACTGCCTGCATGAAACTTATTTTTTAAATATGTCTGATCAATCAAGTTGGTGAGGAGAAAAGTTTCAGAGGCTGTTCTATGCAGTTTTTGCTTACAGTTACTTTCTACTCTCAAACTTCCCAATCAAGAGAATGAGTTCGTTCCCTCTGGGGCAATATGATGACCCAGACTGGATAATTCACCTAGGATTAAAAAAAATGCATGGAGGGCTACGTTTTCTTGTTTGTTATCTGATTTAGTTTTAACCCAGAACAAATCCCAGGCTGGTTCTTCACATACAGAGATATTGACAGTGCTGGGGGCATATCACAGATTTAGGAATGGACAGTGAGTAAAGGCAGGAGGATTTAAACAAGCTCTGATGCTGAAAGAAATAATTAACCAAGCATGTCCTCAGACCCAGCTTAGATGGTATTTAGATAATTTTGGCCTTCACCAAACTTCTTATGTTTCAAAATGCGGAAAAGATGTTGTATATTATGTATATTTAAGTTGAAATTGATACGAGTAACTTAAAATTAAATAGTTTTTTGCTAAGAGAAAAAATACAATATATTGTATTAACATGTATGTTGATGGAAATGTGAAATAAATGGACTAATTCACAGTCAAGAAGAATGAGTTCCTAAAGGAAATCAATAGTTTTTAATTTGAAAGAGTGAACAAACAAGTTCCTGTACTTCTGGGTGCAAACCTGAGGGGACACCATAAATTAATTTACTCTGGAGTTTATTACACTAACAAATTAAAACTATGCATTTCCTTCACTTTACTAAGTCATTTTACTCTTACTCAAGGAAAAAAGCTGTCACAACAACTTTGAAACTTATATATATACATATATTTATTTTGGCACTTCACTATCTTTAAAATATAATTATCATCTCTCTAGAGATAATTTTTTTAGCTTTCTGAGAAAGACCAAAAAGTAAGGCACCATTGTGAAGATTGTCCCTAAGAGAGATTTGGATCCACATACACATGATATCTAAGCACAACAACATCAATTATCTCTTTCCATAATTCATTCATGTTGTGATTTAACATTAGAAAGAAATGAATTACTTCAATGGATGCAAAATGTAGCAGCTTCAGAAGATACTTTGAGGCAAGCATTTAGTGACTGCAGAATGGCAAACCAGTATAATCCATAAGTTGTTTTTTTTTTTTTCAAGTTTATTATTTTTTAAAGATTTCCCTCTGGGCTGCAATATTGCACTCATAATAGTAGCTTATTGTTATAAACACTTGTAGCAACACACATAAAATTAATTTAAAAAAGGAAACCAATCTTGATGAGTTCATGACTTTAAAAAGACAAAACATTATAAGAAATAAGAGTTATTAAATGGTTCTGACAAAAAAAAAAAAAAAAAAAAAAAAAAGATTTTTCATCTAACTTTGGCAGGACTAGACGTACTTTCTCATTTTCCTCTTGTCCCTTTCTAAGGTGCTGTAGTCCCCCTGCTTTGGAATGAATTTACAGTTGTTAGAAGTGAAAGTGAAACTATAAGAAAAGTTATCTTAATCTGTGCTCGTTTTCAATTTAAAATAATCAATTTATTATATGTAATGTAGTGTTTTCATGTTTCAAGATTCTGAACTTTATGCAGTGTACCATTTATTAGTTAAAATAGTCATAAGTCTTTATGGATAAGCCTTCCAGAGATGCTCAGTAGAAGTCTGCTATAGAACAAAGAGATTTTGTAACTTTAGTAGCAAAGAGGTAACAGTATTTAATCTGTCATTATATATTCAGAAGTAATAGACTTTCTTCTGCCAACCTAATTTCTTCAGACAAGTGCAATTCACAAGAAAGGCATATTATCAGTAGTTTAACACCTGCTGCTCCATGTATATTATTCCTCAGTGTCTTCTTAGTGATACATAGCAATGTTATTTTATTTTGTAAAAGCCACAAAAATTATTTTGCTAACGACAAAGCAAGCTTTATACAACTTCCTTTTCCATTTGCTGACTGCATGAAAGAGAAATATTATAGCAAATAACCTTATGTGCATGTGTCTATAATTTTAACACCCGCTCTTGAATTATTGTATTTCAGAAACACACAGCTGAACAGATTTTCAAATAAGGATTCCATTTTTAATTGGGCCTCAGATCTTAGAAAAAGTTTTAAAGAGTCTCAGTTTGTTGATACATCCTTCTAAAAAGTAATGCCTTCAATATTATTTAACCACAAACATTTCTATGAACAAAAACAGAAGAATCTAATCTTTCAAACTATACAAATAAAACACACATGGATAGCAATTGGCCTTTATGTTTAAAGTAGAAAAACTTATAGCTTTAGAATGACCACAGTTATTTTACCATTTATATGCAAAATTACATATATGTATATATATTTATGCACACACACCAAAGATAAAGAAATCTATAATACATTGTTACATTTGTATCTGTACACATTTCTCAAGAACAAGCATTCTGTTGCTTATTCTCATCATATTTTTCTCTGAAAGCTCTCAGATTTTTTATAATCTTTACTAAATTGCAAATCTGAACATTGATTTTCATACTAACATCACTTTGAAGCAACAAACAAACAAACAAACAAACAAACTAAAACAACAACACCTTTTTACCTCTATAATATCCTTACGATCAAAAAAGAAAGAAAATAAAATGTCCCAGTGGGTATGAATCCTTCTATATCACATACAAAGTCAACACACATATGGACCTGTTTCTAACCACAATCTTCTGCTCAACCAATCTTTTTCCTAAAAGTAATGACAAACAGTAAATCAGTACTTACTAAAATAGAAGATGAGAGATATCAACATATTTCCTTATTTTGGAATGGGAAAAAAAATTCTCTCTCCCCTTTTTATTTATTTATTTTTATATGTACCTTCCCCCCAGCTGTATTTTTCCTAAAAGGAACTTCTGCTGTTGAAGTCCATGTATGCCATAAGCTAGATACCTCGAACAGTTTATGTTTGTACATGTAAACCTGCTTCAGCATTCTTTGTGCCACTCTGGCATTCAGAAAGTCCTTCATGATTTCTTGTCTTACCAAATTAAAGGTGATGTTAACAAGCACTATTCATCTTCATGACATCAAATTAGGATTCTGGAATGGCCTGTCTTAAAGAAACCACTTCTAGTTTTTATGTAACCTCAACACAACACAAACGAAGAAACACGATTGCATGAGCATAAGCAATAATAAAGAGGTGATGAGAAGGAAAAGTTTCCAAATATGTTCAATATGCTGTCAGATACTTAAATATATATGCCAAATATCAATGAAGTTATAAATAAGTTAGAAGTTATAAATCTGGACAGATATTAGTTCAGTGAGTACATTGTGTAACATTTTATTGCATAACATGGTAATGCTTTAAATGGCAGAAGTGCTACTAACTTCAAAAGAACACATTAAGGAAAAGGATAGAAATATAAATTCAGAGAAATCCAGAAGGAGCAGAGACAAATTCAGTCATTGGGAGTGAAAAAGAATAGGGTGAAAAGGAAGATGATACTCAGCTACAAAGATTAGAAAAGATAAAAAGTACCAAAATTATCACAAACATACTTTACATGTATTCTACGGCTGAATTTATTTAAGAAAAAGAATCAGGGATGAATGTAAGATTAAAGACAGAGGAGGAGCTGTTTCATAAAAAAGAAAGACAGAAGGTGTGTTATGAAAACCTTTGGAGTAAGGCAGAAGAGAAGGGGAAGGAAGGAGAGTTTTCTGAGAGAGTTGAAAGCCAGAAAGAGCTAAGGATTTTTTAACACAGAAGTTCTTTCCTGGGACTGAATTATTATTATTATTATTTTTTTCTTTTGTAACTGTATTTCTGAATTTGTAATCAAGACTTTGCCCTTCCATTTTATTCACATTAAACTTCTTAATTTAAACTTCTACAGTGCTTAACAGAAATTTCTCAGGCAGTCAAAAAGCTTTTTTCAGTGAAAGAATTCTAAATTAGATGAATAAAGAGACATACTGACATGACTGTAACTCAAGAGAAACATAGGAATTCCAGGGGTTGGCAAATATTAACCACTCACCTACAGCAAGACCAGAAAATTCAATGAAGTAAGTTTCACCAAAATTGAGGTAGAAGCATAAGAGACTTAAGCCTTTTCCATTTGCAAAAAGTGAAGGGAGAAAAAGGGTTATAGACAACACTATGAACTGCCACACTCAGTGTCAAATAGTGGCTTAATTGTCAGAATAGCAAGAAATTTTAGTTTCTTGAGTTAGACCTCCGTGTCTTATTTCATATTTCTGACCATTCATGGTCCTACTAATATTGAATGACAATATTTAGAAGGGCTGTGCAGCTACAACCTGTAAGCACCATTCCAATCAATATCTAATTCTATATATAAACTGGAAGAGAAAGCATAGTCATTGGTACTATTTCAGTAAAACAGATTCTTGTTTAAGAGTGAGAACGTGACAGAGTTTCATTCCCAAGTCTTACTGATAGTTATATATATCAATTACCAAAGACCAGCACAATATTAAGGGCCAGACAAGGGATGCAAAACTCAATGTTACATGCAGACAGGTAGATAGAAGAAGAGGAGGAACAGGTGGAATCAAGATTTGCACCCTGATTTCTGGAAAACAGCACATGAGAATGCAGTTTCCAGGAGCCAGTCCAGAAAATGACCACTATTTTATCAGATAATTCTGCCTAACCAGATTGAATTTCCCTCAGCACAGACATGTATCAGCAGAGAACAGAGAGGTCCTTCTGCTTAGGGAAAGCCCTACAAATAGTTATTGCAATACAACCAGCAAGAGTTCATGTAATGCACTAGGTTTTCCATCAGTAATGGTCTGTGCATCTCTAGTACTGTTGATGGGACTACAGCAATTTGAATCAGTTGCAATTGGATTCCTGATATGTTACCCATAACTATCCCAAATTCAGTCAGGAAATGGTATAGTTCCTTACTGCTTCCACTGTGCTCATATGCCTGCTGTATCTCAGCTTACATTGTTATTTCTTGAAAAGCCTTTTTTTTTTTTTTTTTTTTTTAAAAAAAAAAAAAAAAGAAACTGAAATGCCACATTAGAGAAAGAAATTGTGACATGTATTGATCTACATCTGTCTTTTCAAAAGAAAGAACATTTTCAAAAAACAGCATTTGGTAGAGATTAGAAATTCTTTTATGACCATAAAGGTAATTGCAGGAATAGCTTTGGTATACCATGTTGGAGAGAGGCTGCTGTGAGATACAGTATCATAGCTGGAATTGGATTAAATGGGGCCATCAGAGTAAAAAGAAAAAATATATATATATATAATAATATGAATACTATATGAAAGTCCTTACAGAGATAGAATAGAGCAGGAAGAGTAAGAGTGCACAAGGTGCTACTATCAAGGACTTCATTATCTAAGTATTAAGAAACTTCTACTCCAAACTCTTTTGCTCTGCAGCAAAAGGAATTGTTAAAACACCCAGGCACATCAAAAGGAAGTGAGAGAAGGGATAGAAATGAGATAGAAATGAGATTACCACTCTGTCTGAAACTTCAAACATTTGCACAAAGCAGAATCACAGAAGTTCTGAGAGCCAAAGGTAAACGAAGAGCTGCAAAATATTGTGCTCTGCAGCAAGAGAAAAATATTAAAATATTTTGGCCCTTCCATTTTACATGCAGATAATAATGAGACAGAAAATCAGGACTGTGGATGTGTGAAGTTAGCAAAGATCCATCACTATAGAAAGAAACAATATGCACAGCTAGAATTAAATGATCCAACCATCAGAATGATAGACCCTGGAATTTGGAGTCTACATGATTCATAGTTTCACTCTGATTAAAGCTACATATTTAGAGGACACCCGATGTGTTTAAAAAACAAAACAAAACAAAAAAACAAAACAACACATCCAAATTGAGACCACTCTCCCCCTAACACTTTTGAATTATTGTGTCACTGTATAAATCCTATGGAATGCCAGTAATTGTTATCTGTGTCCTGAATACAGATCATTCTCCTACTTACATTTTTCAGTTGTACCTTGCGTTTTCTCTGATTCTTTCTGGGATTTTGCTTTAATGACTTCCAAACCTTTGTAATACCTAATGGACCAAACTGAGCAGTTGATTCTTTGAGCAGATTACTTAGTATTACATTTTCTTCCTCTCCATCCTGCACATCCCAAATGCTATTTCAGCATAACATATCTCTTCTATCATTCAGCCTTTTACACCTAGAGGGAGGACACTGCATACATCCTCCCCACTCCTGGAACTTTGGCTACCAGGGCCTTGTACCAAGCAAGCACAGGGCTCCCGGAGTCCTGTCCTGTTCCCTCTCTCAGGAGCTGTTGGATAGGGTCCAGATAGTGAGGTTCCTGCTCTCTGATAACTCAGTTGCTTTAGTGAAATCTATTAATCTATTTAACTCTTTAGGTTTAATCAACCTCAGAGTGCTCCTGAAATCTTAATTCCTACAACTTTTTTTTTTTTTTTTTTTTAATTTATATGCTGATTATGCCCAAAGGATCTAAGAAGTTGTCTGCAATAATATGTGAAATAATTACTATTTGGGAATCCACTTAACTTTTAACATACAGATGTTGGCTAACTAAACTATTAGTACAATATTAATTTTGGCTGAAGGGGGATTCCCACTTATCCTTCTTGACTACATGAAAGTCAATATGACAATCTTAGACACAAATACCTAGAATCAGAGATACCCCTGTATTTTTTCCCCAATGCAGTCAGTGATGGTTTCAGAATGTCTTAAAAATACATAAAGTATTTGCCTATTTTTGTATCAATCATTTGTCGCACCTGCTATTGCAAACTAACAAGTTTTTTGTTTGTTAGTTTTTTTTTTTCCATGAAATGAAGTTCTGCTGCCTACAGATTAAATGGCCAAAGAATACTGACAATTAGATATCTCTTTACATAGTCAGGACATCCTTATAAAAACTGCAATAAAAACTAAGGAGAGACATAGTTCAGCAACTAAAATTACTGTCCAGTGTAGCAGTCATGCTTACAACACACTATTTAGTTGCAAGACAGACAAACATTACTGCTGCACCCTATCTATCCATCAGTTGAAGGATGGGTATACATAACTTGCTGTCCTTAGCATGGCTGCAGACATTTGAAATTAAGTGCTATATGAGGATGCATAACTACAGGCTTCCAGGAGAGACATAAAACTCTCTCAAAATTTAAGAGTGATATTCAGGAATACAGTCAGCACACATAAATCAGTTTTGATCATTACCAACCACATTTTGAAATTCTCCTAGAGGTAAGTATGCATATGGTGTTGCAGAATCCAATTTTCTTCCATTTTTTCCACATTTTTCTTAGGAACAAAAATCAAATATACAAGGCTAGCTACAGGGTTTAAATAGTGTTAGAAAAGGGTTAACTGCTCTGTTGTGCTCTGTGTTGTCTGATCTGTAAGGAAAGAGTTAACTCTTCTTCCTGGAAGCCAGGAACTGATCACTTTGTCTGAGAGCTGTAAACATAGGCCTGAGCACTTTTGTGGGATGTCTTACAAGCAACAGATTATGTGCCAAAACACCAAAAACCTTGTTCTGAAGTAACATCAGTTCTTGAGATGACCAAGGTCTTAACGTGACACAACAGCAACAACAAAAAAAGACTGGAGATAACCTTAGGCCTGCACCTGTCCCATGCTGGAAACTTCACTGTGCATGGTAATGAGCAAAGATGAGTTAGGACAAATGAAATAATATAATTTGACATGTTTACATACCATTTTCTTGAAAATTAAATAATAACCTACTGAAAATTTTAGGGGGGTTGGTGGGGTGCCGTCTCCCTCTCATTTCCCTAATGGAGAGGAGGTGGGTCTCCTGATCATGACTAAAGTCTAGTTGAACTTTGTAAATCTACTTGGGTCCTGTTTCCTCCTCATGGTACATGAGTCAGTTTTCTGACTCCAAGTGGAGTCAGAAAATTTGATATTAAAGCCAAAAAAGTGTGATTTATAAATCTTTATCAAGACATAGTATTTTTTGCCTTACTGAGGAAACAAAACTTTTTCTACAGAAACTTCCTATTGCCTGCACTTGTTTTGGAATACCATCACCAACAATCTTTCATTACCAAACCAGCAACTATAATACTTCCTGTATAACAGACCTATGACACCTTTAGACAGAAAATAAGAAGTCTATTATAGATTTTTTATCCCCAGGAGGATCACACAAATTTTGTCATTTTAATTCAAAAGTTATCTTCTATTACTTTTCATTTTCTTTTCTTTTTTTTTTTTTTTTTTTTTTTTTAATTCGTTGTGTTTGTCTATTCTTTCAGCACTAGCTGTTACTGTGATTTTTCCATGGTCCTAAAGAAAAAAAAAATCAGTAAACATGCAATATATATATATTTAATTCATGATCGATATTATAAAGCTATTTAACTTTATCCTACTGTAAAATGGTTAGCCTTTCTGATCATTACATGCAGCAAGTACCATGAAAACGTCAGACAGTTTATGGAATCCATCTGGCAACCAGAACACTCAGACAAGCAAGACAAAAAAAAAATATATATATATATAAGCAAATATCTCTCTAGAATTACTTCCTTCCCTCCCCCTTCCCTCCAATTATCTTTTTTTTTTTTTTTTTTTTCCTTCTTCATAGACAGATGATTAACTGTCTCATTGTATGTTCTGCAGACAATAGTCATTTGACATCTTCACACCTTTAAGTCTAATCAGCTTTGGGTTATTATAACCCCTGACGTATTCTGCACAATAGATAAAATATTATAAAGATTCAAAAACATTTTGCTGTGTAATTACAACAGCTGTAATGAATAAAGACAAATGACTAGAAAAAGAGAAACAGGATCTCATTCACAACAAGATGGTTCCTAGGGAATATTAGCAATTTAAGAACAAAGAAAAGAATGCACTTGAATTCTTATCCACTGAACACAATTATGCATTCTATTTACTCAGTATGATTTTCTTTGTCTAAAATACTGCTTAGAACTCATTATACAGGATTCCTTTGAAAACTAACACCAGAAAGCACAACCAAAGTAGAGCATTTTAGCAGAGTCCATACTGTCAATCTGAATCTAAGTTAAGAAAAATATGTAAAAAGATCTAAAAAACAAACAAAAAATGACATCTTTGTTATTGGGAAATTAAGTAATAATACATCCTTTAAAATATATAGAGGTAAATTCTTTATAATTTATATTAAAAAAAATTAGTTTGAATAATCCAATTTTAAGAAGGGGCTTAAGATCCAATTTTAAGATTGGGTAATCTTATTTGGGCTGGCTAGAAAATAAATGCCATTACATAGCACTTACAAGACCTTCAAAATCATAAAATCATAGAATCATTTTGGGTGGAAAAGACCCTCATGATCATGAAATCCAACCATCAATGTGATCCACTGAGTCCCATCACTAAAGTATCTCCCTTAATGCCACATCCACACATCTCCAGGTATGGAAGAGAACAATTAAAATATTTTTTTAGGCTTGTAATAAATAGATGAGGGCTGCTCATCTACCTTTGGGAAATTGAGCTAAAAATCACTTATGTATCTGGCTGAGAGTTAAATTGATTGTTTCAGGAGGACATTTCCTAGATTGTAAAATGCAAGAGTGCAAGAGAGTTAGTTTTTGTAAGCCTGTAATTAAAGGCTGACTTAATATTGGTTACTTATGTGCAAACTGCCTGGGAAGTGGAAAGCCATATCCAGCCCTCTGCTTTAAATAACTAGAAAAAAATAAAAATAAATAAAAATATTTTTTTTTTGGGGGGGGGGGGGAGGGTCATAAGCACATTGAATCTATTAAAAAAAAATCACAGAATCACAGAATAGTCTAGGTTGGAAGAGACCTCCAAGATCACCGAGTCCAACCTCTGACCTAACACTAACAAGTCCTCCACTAAACCATATCCCTAAGCTCTATATCTAAACATCTTTTAAAGACCTCCAGGGATGGTGACTCAACCACTTCCCTGGGCAGCCTATTCCAGCGACTAACAACCCATTCAGTAAAGAAGTTCTTCCTAATATCCAACCTAAACCTCCCCTGGTGCAACTTTAGCCCATTCCCCCTCATCCTGTCACCAGGCACGTGGGAGAATAGACCAACCCTCACCTCGCTACAGCCTCCCTTCAGGTACCCGTAGAGTGCAATAAGGTCGCCCCTGAGCCTCCTCTTCTCCAGGCTAAACAGTCCCAGCTCCCTCAGCCGCTCCTCGTAAGACTTGTTCTCCAGGCCCTTCACCAGCTTCACAGCCCTTCTCTGGACTCGCTCAAGCACCTCCATGTCCTTCTTGGAGCGAGGGGCCCAAAACTGAACACAGTACTCGAGGTGCAGCCTCACCAGAGCCGAGTACAGGGGGACAATCACTTCCCTGGACCTGCTGGCCACAATGTTTCTTATGCAAGCCAGGATGCTGCTGGCCTTCTTGGCCGCCTGAGCACACTGCTGGCTCATATTCAGCTGACTGTCAACCACTACTCCCAGGTCCTTCTCTGCCAGGCAGCTTTCTAACCACACATCTCCCAGCCTGTAGCGCTGTTTGGGGTTGTTGTGCCCCAGGTGCAGGACCCGGCACTTGGCCTTGTTGAACTTCATACCGTTGGCCTCGGCCCTTTGGTCCAGCCTATCCAGATCCTCCTGCAGAGCCTTCCTACCCTCGAGCAGATCGACACATGCACCTAACTTGGTGTCGTCTGCAAACTTGCTGAGGGTGCACTCGATCCCCTCGTCCAGATCATCGATGAAGATGTTGAAGAGGACTGGTCCCAGTACCGAGCCCTGGGGGAAATATCAGTATTTGGGGAAGTATCAGTTTCCTGGGGGAAGTATCAGTGTTATTACTTTGAAAATAGTGCAGGTCTTTGAAAGGTCCTACAATTTTTCCCTCCATTTCTGTGATAACCTGAGGTTTATGCAGTTCCCATGAAAAGTGTGTCTAGAATTTTTTCTTCTTTAGCAAGTTCTCACAGAATATATAGGCCACAATTTGTGGAAGGAGGGGGAAGAAATGACACTCTAATTACAAAGACCTGCTGAAGAACACCACATTTTCCCACATGCTACCAAAGCATGATTAGTAAGATCATTGCTGTGTAGGCCCCAGTTCTCAGATTGATGTTCCTGGTGCCCTGTTTCAGATTCCAGGATGGACTCGTGAACAACTATGGAGTTTATTAATTGACAGCCCTTGAAAACTGTCAAATTTAATAACATAAACTATGTCAGCCAGATTGTTACACTGAGTTCTATATGAAGGAATGAATAATAAGCAGTGTTATATAATCTGTATTCACTACAGAATGACTTCTAAATGGAAACTGCTTTCATTTATGTTCTTTTTCTTGTAGGTGACCAAGGTAGTGATGCCTACCGTTATGTTTGTCTGTCATTTTCTCATTACAAAACCCTGTTTTCAGTTGCTTATAATTTTGCCAAGATTAAAACATATAAGTTGCCTCAGGCTACTTTATTATTTATTTTTTTTTGTTACAAGCTTTGACAAAACTAGGTATATTCCTGTACCTAGCATGTAGCCACTTGGAAGCATATCCAGGAAGATGTTCTCACATTATTTGAGACTGCCAAGAGGTTTGCACAAGTTCTGAAAATTCACAATGACAAATAACAGCAATGACAAGTCTGCTATGAGTATATGAAGTGCTGTAAAATACATATACTTTGAATATCCCAGTCTCAGGAAAATAATACAAAAAACTCATGCTCATGCTCTGGCAGTGTCTGTAGTATCTGGGTGATAACAAATTTAAATGTTGATGACGAAAAAAATTGAATAAGTACCTATTCCTTGTGTCATCCAAATAACTGATGTGTCATCCATCTGTAAGGAAGAGAGATTTTGGAAGTATACAAATGAACAGCTGAAGCTATGCTCTCAGTTCTTGAACTGGAAAGAGTGGGAACTCTGTTTTGCAGTCCCACAGATAAGCTTTATTATGTGACAGGGAACATGCACTTGCCAGGTGATATTAGTGGAGAACTGCAGTTTCCCTTCCCATTTTATGTGCAAACAGAAAACCAGAATAAAATCAAATTTTTAGTTTAGTTTAGTTTTGTTTTAGGACTGGATGATGTTTTCTTTTTCTTAACTTTGTATTTATTTTTTTTTTTAACTTTTGCCAAACTCTTTGATAACTCAAATGTTATGCTTTTTGAATGTTATTATACTTTGGATTATATAATTTGGATACCTGTTGAAGAATGTAAAACTTGAAAGCTTTAACAAATTATAGTATAAATAATCAGCAACATGACCAGTGCAGTAATAATCATGCTTCTTACTAATTGCATGATTGTAAGATTAATCTGAAAATTGTGAATGCTACCTTGAAACATGACCATACTTACTGTATAATGCTGCCTTGTGATAGCAGTTATGTTCAAAGTGATGATTATTCCCATTGTACAGCAGAGCTGCAGCAGAAAAATTCTCAAGGAAAAATCTTTAACTTGGGAATTTCTCTTTCATTTGAGCTGAAAAGCCTTGATTTTTGCAGGAATGGGAAAAAGAACAGCAAACAAACAAACAAACAAACAAAACCACACACTAACACGCACAAAACAGAAATCAGATACATCTCTTGAAAGGGTTATTCATTGTATATTTTTGTAATTTCTCACTTTGTCTCTTCAGCATGTTTTAACAGAGATTCTGAAAGATCATCTTAGATTCATTCTGCAGCAAAGACCGTTATGATCACACTCTAAGGAAATCCTTGGAGTACACAGGTGTTCAGGAGATTGTTTGACTTCTTTGCTCAAGATCAAAAGTACTTTTCATCCTACAGATTTTATAGGGACTTCAGTTCATTTACCAAAGTAAGAAAAAAAATAAAAATCTTTCTCTTAAAAAGATAATTGTTTAAGGTTGTTAAATTATTTGACACATGTCAGTGAGCAATGCATTGTCTCTAATTTCTACACTGTCCTGCAATACACTAGGCCATGCAGGAAAGCTTCTGATACAGACAAACAAACAAATATAGAGTTGTTTGTCTCTCTGTTCAGAATATTATCCTTTACATATTAGTTTACATAAGAGATATTCTCTTAGTCATATCCTTACATTTTTATTTACTTTATATGCAGTTATTTTTAAAAGGCACCCACAAACTTAAATCATATCAATCTTTTTTATTTTATTTTTCTTCTCAGAACACACACATTTTTTTATTTTTTTTAATATTTTTATTTTTTTTTTCCACCACATTTGTGGAACTGGAATGGATGAATCTGTCTTTAGGGCAAGAATGGATCATGTGGTCTAAGTTGTTATGTTCAGGTTTTATTGTTTTATTTCCAACTCATCTCTTACTGTCTGCATAAATACTACCCAAAGCTTATCTTGGTACAAAATTTTAAAGCAGAGGGGTGACAGTAAAGGGGAATACAAAATAGAAAAATCAGTCTTTTTTTTTTTTCCAGTTTAATAAAGAAAGTTTTCCTGCTAGTGAGGACAGTCATATATTATTATCTGCTCATATCTTGTTATAGGCAATTAATTCTGACAGCTATTTTACTACTTTTATCCTCTCCCTACAGTGAAAATACATCTTCATCATATGTTGTGAACATTGGTGTACAATTCCAAACCCAGCTTGGTTCTGAAGCTATTGCAGCGTTGATTTGCCGAGGCGATCGGCTCCGGGGCAGACGCGTTCTGCAGCGGAGCGGGGGATCGGGCCAGGCAGGGCTAATTTTTCCGGCATCGAGCCTACTCGAGGGAGCCGCCAGGACCCGGCAGCCCTCCTGAGGGACGCTGACGAGGAGAAGGCGGAGCCAGCAGCGCCCCCTCCCCCAGCCGCTCAAAAGCTGCCCCTGGGGAGCGCGGCGACCAGGACGGGCAAACAGGGCGGGGCGCGGCAGTTAGCGCGGCAGTTCGCGCAGGAAGGGCGGAGCGCTCTCCCCCGTACGTAACACCTCCTCAACGACAGCCGCTAGCGGGGCGGTAATGGTCTCCACCAGGCACGGTGCGCTCTCCAGGAAGTCGGTACGCACCCAGACCGACTACCCGTTAAAAAGTGCAGCGGTTCAGGCCACCGGATGCAGGGAGTGTCTGAGCCTGTTGCTGCCATCGGCAGGAGGCAGAGAAACTGTGTGTGTGAGGTGTGAGCAGGTGGATGACCTGGTCCGCATGGTGGTGGAGCTCAAGGAGGAGGTGGAGAGGTTGAGGGATATCAGGGAGTGTGAGCGGGAGATCGACTGGTGGAGTGACTCCCTGCAGGGCCTCTAGGAGAGGTACTGGGGTGAGACACCCCAAATGGGGGTGGACCCCCTGCCCTGTGGCCGTCAGGCAGAGGGGGGGGGTTCTGGGAGTTGAGGAGGAATGGAAAAAGGTCCCTGCTCGACATGGCAGGCGATGCCCTCCCCTTCCGGCCCCACCTTCCCAGGTGCCCTTACGCAACAGGTTTGAGGCCCTGGAGATTGAGAGACTGGTGGGTGAGGAAGAGGTAGCAAGTGTACCCAGGAGGATGCCTAGGGTGAGGAGGTCGACTCCACGCCTCAGGACTGCCTCCACCAAGAAAGACAGAAGGGTGATTGTTGTGGGAGACTCTCTCCTCAGGGGAACAGAGGGCCCTATTTGTCAGCCTGACCCTACCTGTAGGGAAGTCTGCTGCCTCCCTGGGGCCAGGGTCAGGGACGTTGCCAAGAAGCTTCCCAACCTGGTTCGCCCCTCTGACTATTATCCTCTTCTGATAGTCCAGGCAGGTAGTGATGACATTGAAGAGAGAAGCCTGAGGGCTATTAAACGAGACTTTAGGGGACTGGGACGGTTAGTGGATGGAGCGGGAGTGCAGGTGGTGTTTACGTCCATCCCTACGGTGGCAGGGAGGGGTACAGAGAGGACACGAAAAGCCCACCTGTTAAACACGTGGCTCAGGGGCTGGTGCCAAGACAGAAATCTTGGTTTTTCGACCATGGGGCACTTAACTCGACACCCGGCCTGATGGCTGCAGACGGGTCCCTATCTTTTAGGGGAAAACGGATCCTGGGCCAGGAGCTGGCGGGGCTCATGGAGAGGGCTTTAAACTAGGTAAGAAGGGGGATGGGGCTGAAGCAAGGATTGTTGGAGCTGTGCCGGGGGAACAATAGCAAGGCTGGGGGATAAGGCAATGGCCCAGCTGAAGTGCATCTACACTAATGCACGCAGCATGGGTAACAAACAGGAGGAGCTGGAAGCCATCGTGCAGCGGGCAGGCTACGACTTGGTTGCCATCACGGAGACGTGGTGGGACCAGTCTCATGACTGGAGTGCTGCAATGTCTGGCTATAAACTCTTCTGAAGGGACAGGCAGCACAGAAGGGGTGGTGGAGTGGCTCTCTATATTAGAGAGTGTTTCGAAGTTGTAGAACTCGAGGCTGGGCATGACAAGATCGAGTCCCTTTGGGTTAGGATCGGCGGGTCCAACAAGGCTAGCGTCCTGGTCGGGGTCTGTTACAGACCGCCGAACCAGGACGAGGAGACGGATGAGGAGTTCTACAGGCAGCTGACAGAAGTTGCGAAATCGTCAGCGCTGGTTCTCGTGGGGGACTTCAACTTCCCTGACATATCCTGGAAGCACAACACAGCCCAGAGAAAGCAGTCTAGGAGGTTTCTGGAGAGCGTGGAAGATAGCTTCCTGACACAGCTGGTTAGTGAGCCTACCAGGGGTGGTGCCCCGCTAGACCTTCTCTTCACAAACAGAGAAGGACTGGTGGAGGATGTGATTGTCGGGAGCTGTCTTGGGCAGAGTGACCATGAAATGGTGGAGTTCTCTATTCTTGGCAAGGCCAGGAAGGGGACCAGTAAAACCACTGTATTGGACTTTCGGAGGGCTGACTTTGTGCTGCTGAGGACACTGGTTGGTAGAGTCCCTTGGGAGGTGGTTCTGAAGGGCAGAGGGGTCCAGGAAGGCTGGGCGCTCTTCAAGAGGGAAATCTTAATGGCGCAGGAACGGTCTGTCCCCACGTGCCCAAAGACGAGCTGGCGGGGAAGAAGACCAGCCTGGCTGAATAGAGAATTGTGGCTTGAGCTTAGAAGAAAAAAGAGGGTTTATACTCTTTGGAAAAGTGGGCTGGCCACTAGGGAGGACTATAAGGATATCGCGAGGCTGTGCAGGGACAAGATTAGAAAAGCCAAAGCTCATCTGGAGCTCAATCTGGCTACTGCTGTTAAAGATAACAAAAAATCTTTTTATAAAGACGTCAACATGAAAAGGAGGACGAAGGAGAATCTCCATCCTTTACTGGATGCGGGGGGAAACTTAGTTACAAGAGATGAGGAAAAGGTGGAGGTGCTTAATGCCTTCTTTGCCTCAGTCTTTAACGGCAATTCCGATTGTTCTCTGGATACCCAGTACCCTGAACTGGTGGAAGGGGATGGGGAGAGAGATGTGGCCCTCACTATCCATGAAGAAATGGTTGGTGACCTGGTACGGCACTTGGATGTGCACAAGTCGATGGGGCCAGATGGGATCTACCCAAGGGTACTGAGAGAACTGGCAGAGGAGCTGGCCAAGCCGCTTTCCATCATTTATCAGCAGTCCTGGCTATCGGGGGAGGTCCCAGTTGACTGGTGGCTAGCAAATGTGACGCCCATCTACAAGAAGGGCCGGAGGACTGACCCGGGAAACTACAGGCCTGTCAGATTGACCTCAGTGCCAGGGAAGCTCATGGAGCAGATTATCTCGAGAGTCATCACGCAGCACTTGCAGGGAAAGCAGGCGATCAGGCCCAGTCAGCATGGGTTTATGAAGGGCAGGTCCTGCTTGAAGAACCTGATCTCCTTCTATGACAAAGTGACGCGCTGGGTGGATGAGGGAAAGGCTGTGGATGTGGTCTACCTTGACTTCAGCAAGGCTTTTGACACCGTTTCCCACAGCATTCTCCTCAAGAAACTGGCTGCTCTTGGCTTGGACTGGTGCATGCTTCGTTGGGTTAGAAACTGGCTGGATAGCCGGGCCCAAAGAGTCGTGGTAAATGGAGTCAAATCCAGTTGGAGGCCGGTCACTAGTGGCGTTCCCCAGGGCTCGGTGCTGGGGCCGGTCCTCTTCAATATCTTCATCGATGATCTGGATGAGGGCATTGAGTGCACCCTCAGTAAGTTTGCAGATGACACCAAGTTAGGTGCATGTGTCGATCTGCTCGAGGGTAGGAAGGCTCTGCAGGAGGATCTGGAGAGGCTGGACCGATGGGCTGGGGTCAACTGCATGAAGTTCAACAAGGCCAAGTGCTGGGTCCTGCACCTGGGGCGCAACAACCCCAAGCAGAGCTACAGGCTGGGAGATGAGTGGTTGGAGAGCTGCCAGGCAGAGAAGGACCTGGGAGTGATGGTTGATAGTTGGCTGAATATGAGCCAGCAGTGTGCTCAGGTGGCCAAGAAGGCCAACAGCATCCTGGCCTGTATAAGAAACAGTGTGGCCAGCAGGGCCAGGGAGGTGATCGTCCCCCTGTACTCGGCTCTGGTGAGGCCGCACCTCGAGTACTGTGTTCAGTTTTGGGCCCCTCGCTCCAAGAAGGACATGGAGGTGCTTGAGCGAGTCCAGAGAAGGGCTACGAAGCTGGTGAGGGGCCCGGAGAACAAGTCTTACGAGGAGCGGCTGAGGGAGCTGGGCTTGTTCAGCCTGGAGAAAAGGAGGCTCAGGGGCAACCTTATTGCACTCTACAGGTACCTGAAGGGAGGCTGTAGTGAGGTGGGAGTTGGTCTATTCTCCCAGGTGCCTGGTGACAGGATGAGGGGGAATGGGTTAAAGTTGCACCAGGGGAGTTTTAGGTTGGATGTTAGGAAGAACTTCTTTACCGAAGGGGTTGTTAGACATTGGAACGGGCTGCCCAGGGAAGTGGTTGAGTCACCATCCCTGGAGGTCTTTAAAAGACGTTTAGATGTAGAGCTTAGAGATATGGTTTAGTGGGGACTGTTAGTGTTAGGTCAGAGGTTGGACTTGATGATCTTGAGGTCTCTTCCAACCTAGACTATTCTGTGATTCTGTGAAATTCTGTATCTAAGCATGTGATTTTGTTTTGGAGTCTGCATGCATTTTCATTCTCATGTCCAGCTTAGAACATGGAATGTTGATGGGACTGTATCATGCACACTACTTTTCTATTGCAAAAGACATGAAATTGAACTCTCTGATTTATCATTGAATTTGCCAGTGTAATCTGCTTTATTCAAGTCACAGTCTAATTGTTTCTCCACCCCCATTATTTCACAATTTTTCTTTCCCACAGCTGACCATGCATTATGAGCAAGTCAGATGCGTTCATTCAGCTTTGATTTTTATACCTGTTTTAAATCAATACTTCAGTGACTGATTTTCTAAAATTTAAGTCAGTGGACTGTGTAACTCATATAGCAAAGAGTGGTGGATTTTCAGCCTTGATTGAAATGAACACCAGGTGCTCTACAATGATTTTAATGATTCACAAAATCAAATTAAATGTGTTGCAGTATTGTCTGTTACTGTACTTGATCACTTTACTTAAATAATAGGTCCGGCCATTCTTACTTCTCTGTCAGACTCGGGACAATCTGACAAGCTAGCAACAGAGCATATAAACACTTATTTACTGTCTTTTTACAGTAAATTCATTTCAATTAGAAATGCAGCAATCCTTTTCTTAAGTTATTTTCCAGAATTGATTACTTGTGTATTGTAGTCACTGACACCTACATGTATAGAGAGAACTAGAGCAGAACAAAGCAACATCTTACCAGTCTATAGAAGCAGTTAGTATCAGCTACTGCAGAGGGAGACAGAATTCTTCCAGATGAGCAGTGGTATAATATGAGGGAAGTGGGGAATTCTTAACCCTGAAACTTATTCCTTAACTACTTGAGAATTAACAATCTCTGTCAATTTCCTGAGCAGCTACATAAATTCAATCATTTTTGTTCCTATAGGATGTGTAACTTAGGACATTCAAAGTTGGCGGCAAAATCTCAGCCCCTGTAACTCATTCAGAAAAAGTTCTTCATATGTCTAATTGTTTTATTATTGTTATTATAAGGAGAGAGCCAGAAGACCTTGCCTGGAATTCTATTTCTTCTCTTTATGTTATCTAAACATGTTGTAGTCCTTCTCTGTAAGTTTCCTGTAAATATATATATATATATATATATATTCTTTTTTTTCTCATGTGCCAAATGCTCTAATCATAACACTGTACTTAAAAGCACGTAGATATATTCTGTGTCTAATATGCTTTCTTCAGCTGAATTTATAAAGCTGAATTAAAACTGAGTTAAAATATATGTGGGCTCCATGTGATGATATTTCTTGTCAGTATCTGAATATTATTTTTTCTTAGCATGTTAATTTTATTATATCTTTTTCAAATCAATCCCTATCCTAGAACTTTAGGGCAGGATATGATGTATGTACTTTTAGACCTCAGAAATTTAGTTATTTTGCCTTAGCTTTTCATCTGAGTTCATTTAATAATCAGTTGAGAGAATTAGGCATATTTAGAGGTTGATTCTTTTTGTCCTAAGATGAAAGGAAGCAATTGCTTATAAACAGTTCCTTTCTTAAACTAGATATGATGAAATTTAATTATGTGAATTACTCCACTGATTTTAGTTAGTAGAAAGTGTGGTTAGTTGAAAGGATGAGAAATAGAAACTTAAAAGCTGCTGTCATAATAAGGGACTAGACATTTATTTTATGGAGAACAAAACACCAATACAATAATAATAATAATAATTTAATATAATTTAATAGAATGAAGGGAGGGAGGGAGGAAGGAAGGAAGGAAATAGAGGAAAAAAAGAGAGGAAGAAAGAGAGAGAAGTATCATTGAGAGCAAACTTATTTTTGACTGTTTGCAGAGTAGCAGAACAAGCATTTTATGAATATGTGAGTAACTTGGGTTAGCAACGTCTAACTGTAATTGCTAAAGTCTAGCAGACAGCACAGAAATAAAGTAAATAAAATGTTGACTCTATGTCACCATGACTTTTTCTGTCATTTCTGTTATTCTTGTTCCCATTGCTGAAATGTAAAGATGTTCTTATGGTAAACACCGATAGTTTTTCATCAGTTCTGTGATGCAAGACAATTAGGACTTATGTATCCCTGCTGGGAAATACTATAAAGATAAAGACTGTTTAAAAAAAAATATATATATATATATATAGTCATGAAATAAAATGAAGTCTACAGTCTATACTAAATATTACTAGAGTATAACTTTCCTTTTATGTAGAGGTGTGCAAACTTGAATCATGTAAGTAAGGTTTAAATAATTTAATTAATTGCAAGGTTGCATGGAGTCACTTGCCTTCTAACACCTGCTAACTGGATACTTCAGATTGTATGGTCTCTCATGGGAGTTCACCATGCTCTGATGGTCTCTTCTTGAAATGGGCTCTGTGTAGACTTAGGTGGAAGTTTGATTGCTATCTGTACTGTGTCTACAGACTGAGGTATAACTCGTTACCCAACAAGCAGCAATTATTTTTCAGTAATGGAAAACTGGTATCTTGATAAAGTTTTGAGAGCTGAAATTCACATCCAGTTATGAGACACTGAGAAAATCCACAACATCCAGTAGTCTTGTATACTTTAGAAATGTTCTTCTGTGACTATGATAAACTAGTCAATTTGATCTGAAATACACTGTTATTTTTAACTGTAGTTTTGTTTTGTTTTGTAGTTATAATTCATAATTAGAGTGCTTTTGAAATATTTTAAATAGAATTCCATATAAATATATCTAAATAATATGTTTTGGTTTTGAAAAAAGTGAGGATGATGGTAAATTGAAATATCAGTTTAAACTGTTTTATATGACAAATAAGATCTGAGAACTGTAAAAAGGCATTTTCATATCTTTACCAAGGCCTTTTAATATTTTACATTTCTTTGAAATAATCTCATGAAATACTGGGTGCATATGTATCGGTATGAAAATTAATAAGGAAATGTTAAAGGCATGAGGAACATTTATTCAAATAACATAAATATAAGCTACAGGAAACCAGGCACTTACTTGCTATTTATGTGTTCACAAATATTCACCTGAAACACTTTCTTATTGTAACTATTTTTTTTTTTTTTCCTATGAAATGTTATTTTTTCTTCAGGAAATTATTGCATTTCTTTCAAAATTAAAGTACTGGTGTTTTTGTGTGCTGTAATTTCTAAACTTTGGAAGAAAAGTAAACCAGACATTCTCCTCAGATGAAGACCTTGTTAACAGGTATCCCACAGATTCTATATAGTCCATTTAATGGCTCTACTGCAAGAATAATTTGTAGATTACCAGGGGTTGGCAATACGTGCTGTATCTGATAATGTGATGAATATTGCATTCTAAAGTCTTGATACATCATTGTACTTTTCTGGTACCATCTGGATGTCTTGCTTCTGTGAAACCTGCAGATAGAAAGCCGTGTTTTAAAAGTTCCCAGACTTACTATATTTATCTGTCATGTCCCAGTGAAAAGCTCTGTAAAGTAGAACTTTATTATAGTTTGAGTTTTCTATGCACCTTTTTTTTTTAACATATTTATAACTTCAGTTAGTCTGATGAAACTTCTTAAAAAATAAAAATTAAAATATTTTAATATGTTGGATAGATAAATGCATAAAGATAGGAAGTTGTTCACAATCTCCTTCTTTTATTTCCTAATTTTCTAATCTATAGGACTTCTAGCAGCTTGTTCATTGTTTTATACAACAGACATTTCTGTATGTGACAAACTAGAGAATAGATGGAATATATGAATAAATAGTTTTTAGAAAACAGTGATCACCGTTTCATCCAAAGTAGATTCTGAATTTTTGTTTTCACTGCTGAAAAGAAATGCATTAGATCACTGCACCAGCTGGCAGACACAATCCAGATGTCTACGCTGCAAAAGAACAAAATCTAGCCTTTTCTTATTCTGGAAATACAGTAGTGTTCTCATCAGTTACCTGAGGCAGTGACCCAGCATGTGGATTGCTGACTAAGATGGATAAATACTTCACAAATAAAACATTTGCAAAAACAGATACTGTTCATGCAATATCATTTAGAAGTACTGAGATTTCCTACCACCAGCAACTCCTGACATGTGCATTGAATAGAAGGACTTAGATGTCTTTTGTAGTGCAGTAGATATCATTCCTACTAAGCATCTTTAGGTCTATTCATGCTCTTCTGTCTTCATGCTCTTCTCCCAACTCCTACCTCCTCCAACAGCACCCATCCCCACCCCCCAACCCCCCCCCAAAAAAAGCATCAGATAGTTTTGATTTTTTTTTTATTTTCAAACTTTGTTTGAAATATACCCTTTATCAGAAATTATATAAATAAATAAATAAAACAATAAATATTTAACCAGGGTAATACTCTTCTACCCTTCAGTGCTGGTCAATACTTCTGTAGTCAAAGGTATCAGCAGTTGTGAAAGACCACTAGCAATAAGTAAATGCCTCAATCAAGATTTTGGAACAGATTTCCAGAGTTATATACAGCTGCCTAAAGAAACAGATCAGTGATTAGTACTTTAAGCAAGAGTTCTTAAATAAGTTAGGTGACTATTCCAAATGAAATGAACCAAAATACAATTTTGGTTGTTAGTATGCTCTTCAACTTCCTTTAACTGTACTAGTGATTTGTATTGCATGTTTTTTATCATTTCCCCATTTTTCTTAAAAAATAATTTTCCCATAAATAATTATTTTAAAATTAGCTATGTAAGGGATCTTCTTATGGAAATTTTCCAGGCAATGCATTTTATGTAAGAATTTCTGCAGAAGATAGATTTTTTGTAAGATAGAAATAATCAGATTAATCACCGTAAAGGGAAATGACATAAAAATGTTACATTCAAATGTCCACTTCAGACTGAAGAAAATAAGGCTACTTTTCATTGTTTGTGCCTTGTGTTTGTTGTTGTAGTTGTTGTTTGTTTGTTTAGTTTTAGTTTGATGCATGAATATATGAGATACATGTGAACCAAAGCTGCCACCTATGAAATAATAATAACAATGCTGTATTTTATTTTCTCTGCAGAAACCTGAGTAAGGTAAGAATATTGTTTTATTATTTGTCTTCTGTCTAATATCATAATCAAAATCATAATATTTTGTGCTACTAACATAAGCTGGTTTTCTTTTTGGAGCTTAATTTTGGAGTGAAGGAATTAAGGAATAGAATAAAATAATAAATTTAGCATATGGGTAAGATGTAGAAGGAAATGCAAGATGCATTACTTACCTGTCTATAAATGAACCTGACTGTGCTGCTTCTATATTTCCCTGAAATCCTTAGAGCTAAATGATGGGAGGGCTGTTTGAAGCCAGGTTTCTTGTGACACAATGCACCACTGCAATTAGTTTGTTAAACTGGCTCTGGACAAACGTTTGAAAAAGCACTCAAGAAAACAAGCTTATTTCACATTTAAAACAAACAAGCAAACAAAACTTCTTAGGACAAGAAACTTGTCTGTAACCTTTTTATTCTATTTATTTCCTTCCATTCTTCTAGACTTCTCCTATTCACCTGTTGGCCTAGAATCAACAAGTGCAATTCAGTTGACATAGATTTTCCTTTCCTGCTTTCCCTTATTAGGATTCTTGCAAAAAACTAGTCTTGTAGATACAAATATAACATCACTAAAATGCATTACCTTGTGTTGACCCTTCCTCTACAGTCCTACTAACAGGTTTCCTGTCACATATAAATCTCTTGCATCTAAAATAACCCTGGGCAATTCCATAACTAAAGAGACAATTACTTTGCCTTCCTTCCAGAAGGAACCTTTTTGGTTTTCATTTTATCTTTTTTTATTATTATTATTATTTTCCCCTTTTAAGCTTAAAATATCTGAAATAATATTTTTACTGTGTGAATAGCTGTTATTGCAACTACTCTCTTGGCTATGTAGGAACTGATACTTAGAAAATCTCAAGAGTAGGTGTTCTGATTTGCTTACAGGTCTCTTGAACATAAATGCTACGACTGCCAAGTTAAATAGTGTGAATATGACACTTAACCATTATTATTCTGTACCTCGTTAGTCATTTATACTATTCATACCATTTAACATAATCTTATTTATCTTTCCTGCTCCATGTCTTATTGCAAGTAATTTCATAATGTAATGTGGAGCCCTCATCTGACTCTTCAGTTCCCTTGGAAAAAAAAGGTCAAAAATGCTATGTCTAATTTTCATATCTAATTTCTACTTTAATCCCCTTTTGGCACAGGAATCCATGTTACTCTGCTACTTACAAGCAGCAGATGAATAGGATTTGCTCTTACTCATCTCAACAGCTCCCTTCCATGCCAGGCTTGTGAAAGTGAGTGAATAAAAGCTAAGGATCATAATAATCCCTCCTTCTACCACAGTAATATTTTAGCAAAGACTAGAAAAGACTCTAGAAACTACTGTGCTAACTGTTTCTGTTCTTAAAATTACAGTAGTTATTTCTAGATGTGGCTCTACTACAAAAAGTGAGGAGTTGTTTTTCACCATTTGTCCGTATCTCTGTGAGATCCCTTGTAGATCTGTCATCTGAATGGTTATTTAGCCAAGGTGGAATGATAGAGCATTTTTCAGAAAAGTGATACATCATTTGCTCATGTGTTTGTGACTTCTTTGGCATCAACACTTTCAGAACAAATTTCCCATTGTGAATGTACTAAATTCTAACCTAGTAGATGCCTAATTCCTTTGTGGTTTGTATCCACGTTTCTTTGAATGTCAGTAAATGTGCACTTTATTGGCAGAACTGAGTGCCTTAGCTTAAGCTTTGCAATGCTCAGCTTAACAAGCCTGCAGATCTCTTGGATTTCTCCCAATAAAGCTTATCATAAGCACAGGAGACCTGGAGATTGAAACAACAAAGGTGAAATAAAGGTGAAATTGGCCTCGACTCATGTTCTTCCACAGCTATCTCATATAATGTTAATGTGTTTTTTCATTGCTCTGTGAATTCAAACTTTATATATCTGATTTCACTTCAGATGGAGTCATGGAGAATGAGAGAGACTACAGTTATGTGTGTATGGCATTGTGCAGGGCTTGACCTTTGAGGAACATAGGACATAGATAAAATGTACCTCCATAGCCACTACATTTCCCAGAACATGACCTCTTTCTGTCCTCTCGTCATGTTCAAACTGAACTACAAGCCAGTGTATCTTGTGACTTTTTGTTAGACTCAGTAATTTCATTATTGATTAAAATGATGAGAGGAACAAATGACTGATGGTCTGAATGTCTTAAAAAAAATACAACTGATACCTACTACTTTCATGTTTTAGGTTTTGGAATCCCATGAATGAATTATCTCTTCAATGCTAGAATAAAAAGGAAAAAAAAAAAAGCAGGAGTCTACATTTTTACAAATACGATCTTGCATTGCTCTTGCATTGCTTTTTTTCTTTGAAATCTTGACAATTAATGTTTTTAATGTTAAGGTTGGAAGGAAGATTTTATTCAAAAAAAAAAAATAAAAATCCCTCACTTAGGTATTAGTGTATATGTGTGATGGTGGTACAATCTTTAATTAGATGGCTGAAGACTATAGAGAGTTTTTGTTTTGTTTTGCTTTGGTTGGGTGGGGGGTTGGTTAGTTGAGGTATTTTTGTGTTTTGTTTGTTTGTTTTAGCATTTGAATTTTTCCTCAATACATAGGATGGATGATGGATTCTTTATGGGTCACAACTAATCAATATATTTTTTTTATCCTCTTAATTAAACTCTTGACTCATTACAGTACAAACTCTGACTGATATATTGAATACAAATTATATGTGCTTTGGGCTGCTTCAGGTACTCTTCTGCTGACCTGTCTCCGGGACCTTTCTCATGATCTTTCTCCAGGCTCTGGGCATCTAATGCTGACTATGATCTCTTCTCTCTGGTGACCAGCGATGGGACTCAGGGGAATTGCATGAAGCTGCATCAGGGTAGGTTCAGGCTTGATATCAGGTAAAGCTTCTCCACTGAGAGGATGGCTGGGCACTGGAATAGGCTTCCTAGGGAAGTGGTCATGGCAGCAAGCCTGTCAGAGTTCAAGAAGCATTTGTACAATGTTCTGAGACATACTGTCTGATTTTTATGTGGTCTATCAGGAAGCCAGGAGCTGGACTTGATGACCTTTATGGGTTCCCTTCCAACTCAGGATATTCTATTATTCTAAATTATGCGAAATAGTGTCAAAAAGCCTTGTTAAAGTTGAGGCAAACAACATTCACTCATTTACCAAGCCTGTCATCTCATTGTAGAAGTCTATCAGGTTGATTAAGCGGGGTTCCCCCTTTGTAAATCCACGCTGACTGCACCATTTTCCTTCTTGCTTTTCTTGTGCTTGGAAATATTTTCCAGGATCTGTTGCTCTGTCACCATCCCAGGAATTGATTTGAGGCTACCTGGCCTGTAGTACCTTGGATTAGTTTTCTTGGTCTAACTGAAAATAGGAATGACATCTATTTTTCTTAACTTTTATGTCAAGTTCAACACCTCATTTCTGCCATCAAGAGGCCTGAACAAGGGATTGTTCAAATCCAAAATGCTCATCTAAACCACTCAACCCAATAGGCAGATAAGAGGCAGAATTCCATTACTCAGCATGGACCCTGCAGAGAAATTAGGAGATTCAAAAATCCTGAGTGCATTCCAGTTCCTTCAGAATCCTTTTAATGACTCTTCTGACTTTCTTTGTTGGAAACATTTGCAGACATATTAAGACCACTTAGAAAAAATCCCAGATGTGTATTTCCACTTGATTTCTCAGGCATACTACCATAAATAAATAAATAAATAAATGAAATAAAACAGATGTGAATTTCTGCTTGATTTCCCTGGCACATACCTAGGAAGAAAATAAATCTGAAAAAAATCAAAATCAAAATAAAATAAATAAATAAAAAATCAGAGGTTCAATGGTGAGCATATGTCAAAAGTGGGGAAAAAAAAATTCAATCTCTTGTCCTATAAACCATATAAGGCTACATATGTTTGTAAGTGCATAGGACAAGAGTTTGTATATGTTTCTATATCCAAACAAATCCAAATACTAATCCAGAACCTGCAAAGATTCTGAGGAAAACTAAATAGCATATCTCACTGAAGCAAAGAAAATCTCATGTCCACATGCGGACTTTTATTAAATAAGATATTTTGTTCAAACAGCCCGAGTTTATTTCATTAAGGAATAATGAATAAAACTGAACTTGGAAAGGAGTGTTTATTATGCAATGGTTTTTAAGCATAAGCAAGTATCAGGGGAAAAGAAAGGATTTTTCTTTTTTACATCTCTTATTTCAAAAGGGTGTCTTCCTTCATAAAATAATAATAATAATAATATGCATTTGAAATTACTTTCTGAAGCACTTTCTGAAGTAATTAATGGTGACATCTTTACATCAAAGGCAAAAGAAGCTGTGTATTAATTAGGTTTCTGGGGAGATGGTACGTTTCTTCTTACAGGCATACCATGTGCAGAGGAAGCTGACAGGTGGAGAGAGTGAAGCAGAGCCTTAAAGGATCATTGTAACTGTATCGGCAGCTGTCAGGTAATTTATGGGCCTGAATCATCTCCAGGAGGTATATTTAGAGAGGTGATACTACGTGTACTGAGCTCCCTCTGCAGCATCCTTTGTCTTCCTGGCTGGTGTCGAGGGCTCAGCTGATTTCTCAGGTCACCTGGGAGCCCAGATTCCAAAGGAGTGACCCAAAGTCCACATTGCCTTGGGCTCCATGTAGCATGGTTCATTGAAGCTGACCCATGTCTGAAATAAGTAGCTGTTCCTCTTTTACTGAAAAAAAGGAACACTGGCAATGAAAGAAGTTGATCAATATAGTTTTTTTTGTTTTGTCTTGTTTTGTTTTTACCCAAATATCAATTGCTCAAAACACTAATGAAAATGGTGTCTGCTGTTGGTCTAGGGAAGAATATCCTCAGTGTGTGTTTCCATTCATTTATCTGACAATGAGAGAATAATTCAGCCCCAGAAGTCATCTATGACCGTTCAGAAGCCAGCACAGTGTTTAGAAGCTGATTAGATAATAAAGATAATTACAGAAAAATACCCATATGGCCATTATTATATCAATTTTGCTGCTAGTAATTATGGTAACTACTGCAACAAACCTACCTTATGTAGTCATACAAACTAATTAAAATGTAATTTCCACATCTGCAAATGTTTTTTTGCCATTGGCTAATTTTGAATGGAGTTTCTGAGTGTATTACAAGGAGTCCTAAAGCTTGGAGAACTCATTGTTTTAATACATGGGTTGTGCTTTGAACTCTTACACCAGTTCTGTATGTCTTTCAGCAAGTAACCACCACTGTGCCTGTGTACTCATCTGGAAGAAAAATATGCTGCATTCCATGTTTGTAAGAGAAGGCAAGTGGCTGATGCTTAACTAACCCAGGTCAATAACAACCAATATTTTCAAACACCAGTGTTTCAAATTTAAAGGCTTAAAATATTAAGAGACCTGATTCTCAGTAACTCACAGCTAATCTTTATTTATTCTAAGTGCCAGAAAATTCAGTTTTGAGGAATATTCATTCATTCATTGCAAGGGATTAGCTAGAGCCTGACATTGATTCTGGAAGACCCGCACCCAACAGCAAACCAGGCACAGAGCAGTAGGCCAATATAAACACTATTACTATGGTCAAGACCAAAAACTGGACAAAGAGATGTGGACTTCGAGATTTTTAATGTCAATCAATAATTACAGTGTTCAAAGTGCACATACTACAAACTCAGCAGCAACAGGAATGAAAGACTGATATCCTTCAGGACAAAAAAAAAAAAAAAAAAGAGTTAATACAAGTCAATAGAGCTAATTCAATCCAGTGAAGCCAGGACCCTGACTGAATAGTCAAGAACCACAGCATGAAGTTATTTTGCTTCTGTTTTTATCTTTATTTTTACAGAGGCTAACAGGATTAAAAGCCTGTTATGCCATCCTGCAAGAGGATGAATAAGGAGAGAGACAGATACTGGAAAATTTTGTGTTTGGATTCCTAAAACTGATAAGCAGAAAAATACAAATACAGAAAGAGCTAATGGATGTATTTTCAAATTCCAATTAGAGGTTCTGCATCAATGCATTTTTTTTTTTTTTAAAAAAGGGCAAACAAACAAACAAAAACAATGTCTGATCACTAACTGACACTTCTGAAGGCTACTCAGCCTGAAAAACAAATGTCTGCTTCGTGTCTGCTTCACCACATAGAAGCTAAACATTCTTATGAGGAAAAATGAGGTGGAAAAAATGAGATGATTTTCTTCATCATAATACTCTCACACTGTGTGAGTCTAGGAACAAGCATAATCATTGAACAATAAATGATTTCCTTCTAAGAGAAGCCAACAGCTAGACCAAATCCCAAAATCCAGACAATTTTTTTTTGTCATTGAAACAGATTAAAACTGCCAAGTAAGCAAACAATGGGAAGCAGAAGTTGTTCCTAAATGGATTTGAGGAAACCCGTGTTCATAAATACCATGCATGTTTAGTTTGATCTAGGCAGATAAGACTGTCATTTTTGTCAGTTTCTTTGACTCTTGTCTTCCAAGTTCCATATCCTTACTGTACATTTTTCCCTAGTTTTCCTTCTGACTCTGAGTGAATGAACACTCCTTAAGAGTGTTTAGGCATACTTCAGTTTAAAGATGAGTTTTTCAGATCACATCAATATTCTCATGTGAAATAACATTCATCTCCTCTTGAACAGAAGAATGAAAATGTTGAGTTTTGAATGTCCTCATTTCTTCTTCAAAAGACAAGATTGAAAGAAGAAAAGAATATGAACCGAATAATAACCTGATTCCAAACTGGAAATCAGCATTATCAATACAATGAAATTGTCAGAAGCAAAACCTCTCCCTCTCCCTCTCCCTCTCTCTCTCACCAATAAGCTAAAGTCTAAGGCTAAAATCTTAGGCTAATTCAACCTAGGTCTATGCTTTTCCTTAAATGGTATTCTTTCTTTGCTGTGTTTGAATTTATATTGCAATATTCAATATATATTGAACATATAAATGCATATACACATATGCAAGCCTATTTTCTTTGTTAAACAAACATAAACTAGTTTCACTGAGTTAAAGCTATGAACTTGGTCTTAATAGTGATGCTTAAGCTCACAGCCTCATGTCAGTGATTCTAGACCTCAATATCAGCAGTCCTGGTATGTTGAACAAGGACCATGAATGAGGAGAAGAGAGAGTAAAAATGACAGTTCTGCAGGTCACCATTATCAAGTATTTAATTGACTGATATGTTCACAATTACTGATATGTTCTAAACTTCATTCCAGAAGAAAAATAAATTCTAACAGTGTAGCTGCTTTCTCATAAGTCAGCTACCTGGGCTATTAATACTGAAAATACAAAAAGAATTCAGGTTGTGCTAGGAACTTCTGAGGAGAACCAGACAGTGATATTTCTATGTCTCTTCTTTTGACAACACTTTATGGAACAGGTGAAACAATTTACTGTCCCAGACTTTGAGGTTCCTCCATCTCCATCATTCACTTCTGCTCTGAGTAGCTGGAAGTACATCTGCACACTCAGCTTAATTCCTATCTTCATAACCAGGAAGTACAGTAAATCTGTGTTGTAAATCCATCAGAACATTATAATCCCACGATCATTAGCCTGAAAGGGAACTGAACCACATATGAATGTCTTAAATATACCATCTAATGAGTATGATGCCCCATCTTAGACAAAATGGGCCGATTCAGACAAAACAATAAAAATATGTTTTTCTCAAATGTTTAAATCACATTACAGGAGAAAAAAAAAAAAAAAAAAAAAGGCTGTAAAAGGTCATATCTGGTGAATGTAACCGCACTGCTGCATCTTATTTACCTTAGGGAGAACACAAGGTTGAGAAAGTGCTATCAGAGCATTAAAAATGCTGTTCATGTTAGAAAGTGTGGACAATATTTGATTGATTGCAACCTCCATGTCCATATCTCTTCACTTCCAATTCTTTCAGTATGATAAGCCACATTTTTAACTTGATAGGCTGTAAAGTGTTTTCAGGACACTGGGATGAAATATCATATTGCTTCCATCATATCCTGGAATCTCTTATTTTCTCTATAATTATTTTATATTTATCCATGGCTGAGGTAATTTTTGTCTTTTTGTTTTATTTGATCTAGTATTCTCTAAAATAGAAAGAGAGAATATGATAAAGGGGAAAAGTTTCAGAGTTACAGGTTAATTTTCTTGATATTAAAAATTGTATCAAAACACAGAGATAACTAAGTAATTTCTGTGTGCAACCATGGACTTACTGAAGGGAAGTGTACTCTGAAATAGTTTGCCTCAAGAGCACTTGCACCACTTGTGGTGGTTTCACTCAGATGACAGCTAAACTCCACCAACCACTCTCTTATTCCCCCTCCTAAAAGGAAAGATAGGGAGAAAGTATGAAAGAGTCTTATGGTTGAGATAAGGATGATTTAATTAAAGGGAAAAGAAAGAGAAAAACAAAACAAAGAAACAACAATTACAAAAGGGCCACATGGAATCAATGAGGGAGATAAAACAATTATTTTCAACTTCCCACCAATGATCAATGTTCAGCCACGTCCAGAGAAGCAGAGCCTCAATATGCATAGCAATTGTCTGGGAGGACAGACATTTTCATAACAGGAGTCCCAACTCTCCTTCTCATTTCCCACCTTTTATTTCTGAGTATGACATCATATGGTAAGGACCCTTTGGTTGGTTTATGTCAGCTGCCCTGGCAATGATCCCTTCCCCACCTCTTGCCCACCCCCAGCCTACTGGCTCCGTGGGGATCGGAGAGAGTCTTGATGCTGTGCCAGCATTGTTCAACAATAGACAAAACATTAATGTGGTATCAGTGCTGTTCTAGGTACAAGTGAAGAACACAACACTCTGTGGGCTGCTGTGGGGAAAGTTAATTCCATCCCAGCATGAACCAGTAGAGACTCCACCTCTTATTCCATACCATTTCTGTCAAATCCAAAGCACACGTCTACATTCTCATCACCCTGTATCCTCTGTCCCTTGATGGATATACAGATATTTTTTTTTTTTTTTTTTTTTTTTTTTTTTTTCCATTCTATGGGCCTCTCCTCAAATGTCCATAAGAACCAGGAATGATGTGAGACTCATCTAGCAAGGCAGTCCCTCATGACAGGAGAAGACGGACTTCTGGGCACCAACTTGGCTTGAGTCATTGCTGTACTTACCCAGTTCCTTGGGAAGCTGACCTGTTGTTGTCTCTGCAGTGTCTTTCTAAAACATATAATTCAGATTATATTTTCTCCAGGGTTAAATCTTTTTGAGGCACACAGCTGATATCCCCATCCTTTCTCATCACCCACCAAGTGCACACAGGTCCTTAGGAGAAGACAATATAATGAATGAGTTTACCTTTCCCCAAGGTAAACTCAAGGTAAACTGCCCTCCCCAGCCACTTACCTATACTCACTATCGTGACTTTACCTCCTTCCATAGAGCATAAGGGGCTTTGAGCAGGACCAGGATGGTTGACAGATCCTCTGATGTTAACTAGACAAGTGGCTTCTGCTAAATTTGCATACCAGTTCCATACTCCACTACCCAAAGCCTGTAGGATAGTCTTTAACAGTCCATTACACCTTTCAAACTTTCTAGGTGCTTGCGTGTTACAGGGGACATGACACGCCCAGTCAATTTTGTCTGTCTTAGCTCAGGAGGTTACAAGGCTATGTCAGAAGTGATTCCCATTGTCTGACTCTATGCTTCTGAGATACTGTGGTGGTTTTACCGCGCTAGGCAGTTGAACACCCACTCCCCCTCCTCAGATGAGGAAGGGAAGAAGTAAAGGAAAGAACAACTCATGGGTTGAGAGAAGAATGATTTAATTAAAGAGAAATATATATATATATGTATATATTATTAAGGAAATATTATTATTAATTAAACAAACTAAAGGGAAAAAAGGGAAAGGGGAAGAGGGAGGGGGAAAGGGAATAACTAAACAAAACAAGTAAAGGCTATGTGGAAGTGCAGAAGAAAGAAATTACTCTGTACTTCCCACAAATGAGCGATGCTTGACCACGTTCTTGAAGCAGGGCCTCAACGCACGTAGCCGGTGTTTGGGAGGAGGACAGATATTTTCGCAACGAGAGCCCACCCCTCTCCTCTTCTTCCTTTTTCCACCTTTTATTGCTGAGTGTGACATCGTATGGTATGGAATATCCCTTTGGTTGGTTTAGGTCAGCTGCCCTGCTGATGTTTCTTTCTCACTTTTTTGCCCACCCCCTGGGAGGGTTAGAGAAAGTCCTGATGCTGTGCCAGCACTTTTCAGCAGCAGACACAACACTGGTGTGATACCACTGCTGTTCTAGCCACAAGTGCAGAGCGCAGCACTGTATGGGCTGCTGCAGGGAAAGTTAACATCCCAGCCAGACCCAGTACAGATACTATCATAGAATCATAGAATGGTTTGGGTTGAAAGGGACCTGACTGGATTGCCCCAACCCAGGTGCGGGACCTTGCTCTTGAACTTTGTTGAACTTCCTGAGTTTTGCCCAGGCCCACCTCTCAAGCCAGTCCAGGTCCCTCTGGATGGCATCCCTTCCCTCCAGCACATTGACCACACCAGTTTGGTGTTATCGGCAAACTTGCTGAGAGTGCACTTGATCCCACTCTCCATATCAACAACAAAGGTTTTAAACAGCACTGGTCCCAATATACCCCCTGAGGAACACCACTCATCACTGATCTCCACCTAGACACCGAGCCATTGACCACAGCTTTTTTAGTGTGAACATCCAGCCAATTCCTTACCTACCAAGTGGTCCATACATCAAATCAAAGTCTCTCCAATTTAGAGACAAGGATATTGTGTGGTAGAGTATCAAATGCTTTGCATGGGTCCAGGTCGATGATGTCCGTTGCTCTTCTATTATTCAGCAATGCTGTAACCCCATCACAGAAGGCTCAGAGTGCTTGGAGTTTCCCATGAGGGGTTGTGAAAGTGAGGCTGCTTCTATCTGTATATATGCCTTATCTGCTCAGTCTTCTTGATTGCGTGGCCTGTAGGAGACCCCCACTACAATGTCACCTGTCCATGCCCGCCCTTTAATCTTGACCCCTAAGCTGTCTGTCATCTCCTCATCCAGCCCCCAGCAGAGCTCCATGCACTCCAGCTGCTCATTGACATAGAAGGTGACACCCTCTCCTCGCTTACTCTGCCTGTCCTAGGGTGGGTTCTGACCTCTTATAGGTTGATGACATTAGGATACACTGTATGCCAGTATCCACTAGAGCTTTGTACTCCTACAGGTTTGATGTGCCAGGCCATCAGATCCATATAGTCCAGCTGTCCCTTGCCTGGGTGGAGTCAGGGTCCCTCTAGTCCTGATCAGAGTATCTATCAGTAAGTCTTGCAGATGCAAAACAGAAGTCCCTTCATTAGGATTAGAAGTAACATCAGCCTCTCTACTCCATCTGGGGGACTTCTCAACAGAAACTGGAGCAGTAATTTTTTCTAGGAGAACTCCTTTCAGTTGCTATTTTTCCTTTCAGTTCATGCACACAAGCTTCTGGAGTTGGGATAGGTTTGCCATCCCTTATGTCAATGGTGTGATATCAGTTCTGTCCTAGGTAATAGTGCAGGGGTAATAGTGCACTATATGGGTTACTGTGGGGAAAGTTAAGTCCATCCCATAAACATAAACATTTTATGTTTAAATGTAATAAGTCTTTTGATTAGAACAAAGTCCACATTTGTTACTTCTACTCATTTCATGAGTGCAACTGTGTGTACATGCTGATTTCTCTCTCCTTTATCTGAGCCTTTTTTTTGTTTGTTTGTTTGTTTTTTGTTTTGTTTTTGTTTGTTTTGTTTTGTTTTGTTTTCATTTATATTATGATTTAATAAGACCCAATTTAATTATAAGTACATCAGTCAGAGTTCTTTTCAAATACACCTCAGAATGGTAACAGATCATCTGGACTGTGTTATTATTGATTAATTAATAAAAATGTCTGTAAGTAGTTTTCCCTTATGGCATTCTATTATAACGATGTGGTTTGGTTTTACTTTTTATTTAAACAGACTAAATATTAGTTTGACATTCACACTTTTTTTGTCAATAGAATGACAAAGATGTTGATATTTCTATCTGCACATAATAGATCTGTGACTTTTTTCAGTTACATATTTTCCATTAATTTTATCATTCCAGAAACAATTTCTAACATTTTAAACCTACGTGCAGCATCAAAACATCTTAGAGAAAAATCATCTTGCTATAAAAATCTATCTTTTTTACAATGCAACATTTCCTACAACTAGAAGAACAAAATTATAAATAAAATTTTGTACTACAGTGAGATAGTCATATCATATGTAGTCTGAAAGATACTTATCAATAACTAATGAAATGTTTCTTGATCTACACAGAGTGATTTATAAATATGTGTGTATAGTATACATATATATATATTTAGCCTCACATCTGCATAAATAATTAATAAGCAATGTACAGTGAGAGAATCTCTCCGTAACAGTGACCTGCCAAACATGATCTGCAAAGTATAACAAAAGAGACCTATCGTTCCTGCCTTTTAAGTAAAGACAGATTGAGAGTCTCAAGGAAATCTATAACAGAGATAGCTGACTCCAGATCTCCTTAAACATATTCTATAACATTAATTGTATATTAAATCATCCACATAGACATTTGTGTTTGTGAGACAAGTGAAGTCTTACCTGTAACCCAAGCTGCTTAGAATTTTTATGTTTTTCTTGGTTGAATCAAAGCTGGGATGACCTTATTCTCGATAAGGCTTATTCAAGATAGGCTGAACATATTGCAGCTTTTTTTTTTTTTTCCTTCATGGTTTGAAGCACAAACACAGAGTTCTCACTCCTCCCTTGTAAGATAGGATTATGCAAAACACCCTACAATGAGAATGGCAATGGGAGTGGCACTTTGATGCTTTTCTGATTCCGAGCATTTCCTTATGCTTTTACTGCTGATTCACATCTACCTCAGGAAGCATATATAGATAACATTTATGGCATTCTGACCTTAAGACCATGTATTGTCCTTCACCTTTCACTCTTCATATTTGCTTTTCTATGTTCCTTGCTTTTGGTTTGGTTTTTCTTCAATTCCCTAATGCTACTTTTGGAACCGTTTTGACAAACCCATTCACAAGCAACACCTTGTTTACTTTGTGGGGTACCTAAGTAAGGTGAGGGGGTTGGTGGCACATTTCCATTAGCTGAATAAGGTCTTGAACTTTATTTCAACAGAAATAAGTATTTTTCTATTGTTTGCTTTCCATGTACTCTTGTATTCTGTAGCAGTACATGTATTAAAAAATTCTACTTTCAAGTGTTTTTTAGTAAGTCACTGGAGAAGAGAAATATATAAAGATTGGATGAGAAAAAAAAAAAAAAAAAAAAAAAGTTTGTGAAAATACTTTAAGAAGAACAACATAAGGCATATGAAATGTAAATAAAGCAAAATTGCATCAATGATATTCTGTGCTGAAATCTTGGTTTGTTCTTGTTTTTGACTGTATAAACTTACACTTATACAAAGGAAATAATATATGTATATAAATGTTTTCTAAATGGCCTGCTATAACTGTATGCCTGTTCTGTGTATATTTTTACATGTCCCAGGCTGATGACAATATTCAAGAAAATGAAGGATTTGGCGGAGCCTTGTTTGTTGAAAGAAAGCGGAGTAAAGAAAAAAAATATGTGGAAAGACAGCAGTGTCCCTCATTCTTGTACACACTCCTTTTTTGAATGGGTTTCAGCCATATTTTTGTCCTTTAAAAACTAAAACTGTTCACTTATCTCACATACCTCTAAGTAAATCAGGAAAAGTGTCCTGAATATATTCTAATGTTCAGGTATAAGGAAGGTCACAATCACTCCCAAAGCTTCTCATCCCTGAAAGCTTTGTTACCAGTGATGGTAACTTACCTGCATCTCTTTTTAGGAGTGCTTTTCTAATAGCATTTTGAGCCTATTTTGAGAGGCTCAATATTTTAAGAGTCTGAATTACTCTATAGATAGTAATTTTGGAGATGCCAAAATTTGACTAAATTTGGGGTTCTGGTGGAAAAAAGGCTCAACGTAAGCCAACAGTGAGTGCTTGCATCCAAGAAGGCCATATGTCCTGGGCCACATCAAAAGAGACATGACCAGATGGTCAAGGGAGGTGATTGTCTCCCTCTTCTCTGCCCTCATAAGGTCCCACCTGAAGTACAGTATCCAGGTTTGGGTTCCCCAGCACAAGAAAGACACAGACCTGTTAGAGTGAGTCCAGAGAAGGGTTACAAAGATGATCAGAGGGCTGGAATGCCTCTCCTATGAAGAAAGGCTGAGAGACCTCGACTGTTTAGCCTGGAGAAGAGGAGGCTCTGGGGAGACCTCTTGTGGCCTTTCACTACTTAAAGGAGTCTTATAAGAAGGGTGGAGAAGGACTCTTTACTCGGGTAGATAATGATAGGACAAGGAGAATGGTCCTAAAGAGGGTAGATTTAGACTAGACATTAGGAAGAAATTCTTCACTGTAAGGGTATCAAGGCACTGGAACAGGTTGCCCAGAGAAATTGTGGATGCCCCACAATGACCTTGAACTTAGAAGTGTTCGAGTCCAGGTTGGATGGGGACTTGGCCAACCTGATCTAGTGGGTCGCATCCCTGACTATGACAGAAGAGTGGAACTAGATGATCTTTAGGGTCCCTTCCAACCCAAGCCATCCTATGGTTCTATGATTACATGAGTGCTCCAGAGGCTCTCCCTGGTGCTTCTTTACAGTCCCTGCATGCTCTCTGTGCCACTGCCTTTCCATGCATGCTTATGATTCACGTTTTGAGAAGAAAGGCACCTTTCTTCCTGGATTGCCTCCTTGGATCTCTGTGCAACCCCAGCTTCCTGCTGGAGCACTAACCTAGAAACATTTTCAGAAAGACCTATTTCTTCCACATCTTTGGCTTTGACTTAATGTGTTAAGTCAAATTAATGTGTTAATCTTAGAAAGACTAGATCTCTTCCCTATGCAAAGTACCTAAAACACACTTTACGTGTCTAGTTCAGAAACACAGAATAAGGTCCTCTGACATTATCAAGAAAACATTTTCTTTTTCCCAGAAGACACTTGATTGGTGAAGCTCTTCCCCTGTTTTTTATTCTGGATCTGGATAATGAGAGTTGGGGGGATTATATCATCCAATAATCATGTGTATGACATATATTTTTGTCCTAACTCAGTCAAGGGCTAATATGAGGGCCATTAATCCTAGAAGCTTTCATAGGTATAGTAAAGAAACACTGGGAGCTAAATATTACACTAAGAATACTAGTTTTCTGGAGGATATATTTAATTTTTTTAACAATAATTACAGTTTAGAAAATATAAAAAATATTATGCTTTAGGGTTTACACAAGGACTTTCCCCAGAAGTGCTGGTACCCAACTAATGTATTTCTTTTATGTCACCTACAGCATTTTTCTTCCCATCACCAAAATGCACCACTGATTTAGTACAATTTTTCTGTTCTTTGCCAGTAGGTAGAATGAAAATCCCCAGAACATATAAATCAGAGTTTAGGGTCTTCTCCTCCGTTTCATTTATTAATAGGCAGCTGTCCAAGCTAACACATTAATTTAAACACTTAATATATTTCAAGTTTGACATAAAGTATTAGTTTTGACAACAAAGAACTGTGTGAATAATAAAGCACATTCAATTAGTAGCACATAATATTCATTTTTAAAATGCAAAACTTTGGAAAAAAACACAGAATCATAGAATGGGTTGGATTGGAAGGGGCCTTAAGAATCATCTAATGTGCTTTATTGCCTATTACTAACAGGCTAGAGCAGTGAGAAATTAAAAGCAAATTAAAAACACCTACCCCCATCCACCCTCTTCTATATTCTCCCCCCAAGTGGGACAGAGGAATAGGGAATGGGGGCTGCTGTCAGTCCCTAATTCTTCATCTCCACCTCTCCTTTATGGTCACTCTCTGTCCCTGCTCCACGTAGGGTCCCTCCCACGGGATGCCATCCTTCCTGAACTGTGCCTGTGGGGGTGGCCCACAAGAAGCAACTCTTCAAGAACTGCTCCCACATGGCTCTGTACCATGGGGTCCATCGATCAGGAGCAAACTGCTCCAACACAGGTCCCCCATGGGCTGCAGCTCCCCCCAGGCCCCCTGCTCCTGTGTGGGCTCCTCTCCATGGCCTGCAGCTCTGTCCCAGGGCCTGCTCAACCACTGTTAGCCTCTGAATGATCACACCCAACTGCTTTGGACTGTTCAGAGAAAATGCTGAAAGGACTTGGAAACTTTTCAAGCCAATGAGGTCTTCTTGTTATCGTTATTGTTTGTTCTTTGCTTTTGTTGTTTTATGTGTTTGTGATTTATGTTTTACTTTGTTTTTCTGTTTGATAAATTTGGATGCTTTTTATGATGGAAACTGAATCAGGACATCTCGTTTAAACATATCAGTTCTTCTTGGGTTATTTTTAAGGTACCTTTCCTCTTTAGATTAATGATGGAACAAGCAATGTTGTACACCAATGAGTGTTAAAAAATAATAATAATAATAAAAATAAAAATTATTTATGTGCTATAAAATTGTTATTCCCTCTACACAAAGAGAAAAATCTTTTAGGGGATTCTGTTTTTTCCACTAGCAGCATGGGTCTCTCCAGGCAATCAGAATTCACTCAAAATTTCTCTCTTATTTAAAGCAGCAGGAATTTAATGTCACCCATATATCAGCTCAAGCTGGGTGCCTCCAGGAAGGTACCCCACTTAAGGCTTTTCCTGGGTTCTTGTAGCTGTACAATCTTCATTTTGCCAGCTATAGTCCAATCAGTTTATGACAAGCATAGGTTGTGTTCCTTCAGATTTCTGGTTCTTTTATTGAAGGGCAGGATGTCCTCTGTTATTTCCTGGGTATTGGTCTCATCCTGTGCCTTCCTTGGTCAGCACATCCCTCCTTTCTCAATCCCAACCAACCAGAGCCCAACACAATGCCATTTGATGTTGCTCAGTCACAACTACATGACAGGTTCCAGTTACAAGGATTTCATACTACGGCATAAGTCTTCACCAAATTTAGTCTTTAAATGTCAGACAACAGCTACCTGAGTTTCTTACATACCAGTGTCTTGTTTCCCCTTCAGATCTATAATCTCTTAGATACTACTCAATAATAATATTAAACCATTAGTGACTTACAACAAATATGAGATTTGCATCTGTGGATCTCACATGCATATTTCAATAAATTTCACAGCTTCAGCTGCTGAAAAATAACTTTATGTTGAGACCTGAAATAAATTGGAACTGTGATAATTAGGAAAGTGATTACAGATAGTAACAGTAAGAGTAGTGGGCATATCTTCTTTTACATTATAAATTGCATATGAAAAGTACTTAAGTAAAACACTTCATGGGATAAGCTGGCTATTGCCTTTAAAAGCAATATCCAACGCTCAATAAACTGTTGCAATATTATGTCTTGGTCTGGAATTAGGCTTTGTTATATCTTGCATAGTTGAAAACTATTAGTGGTGCTAAGTTCTGGTCTCCTGTGGTCCCTTGAAACCCTTATCTGACATCACCAAGTGAAACTGATGAATTAGAATTATTATGTTGATTTGCATCAGCCACAGACCTGATAGGAGTTTTAGCAAGTACTAAATATGTGTGTTTGGAAGGAGACAATTCTGCTGCCCCCTTATCTCTGTTCACCCACAGTCTGATTTCGCATACTTATAAAGTGTGCAATTTTATCATTCCTATCTTCTGTAGAACCCACAGTGAAGCATAACTCACTTTTCTGATTTCCTTTCTTAATAGAATTTGTAAGCAAGAAAGAGCAGTAACTTCCAGGGGATCACATAAAGTCTCACAGCAGACTGACACACAACTCCAGCAGAGAAGTGATGAGGAGATGGTTTAATCAAAAGAGTAAGGCCTTACAAGGTCATCAGCTATCATCAGTAAATTTCACAACAGAACTTCCAGGGCAATTGAGCACTAATCACAGATGGCTTTTTAGAACTTGTTGAATTTTACATATGATTTCATTCCCTCTGTGACTGTATTTTAAGCTTTTGTTTTCACAGAAATCCTTGTATATAACCTTGATGTAGTAATAAAATAAAATAAATAAAATAAAATAAATAAATAAATAAAATAAAATTACAACATGATTGCTGGATATTGACAAGGTAGAGGAAGATCATGAAGATGCAAATAATGCATCTTGGCTGTAACATAAAACAAAGTTTTGACTCTTATTTATTGCTAAAATGAAATGTAAGTGTAAACATGACCAAAAGTCTTACATTTGAAATCTATATTTTATGATTAAATCTATACTTTTCATTGAAGTTTTTTTTTTTGTACAGATTTTAATTCATGTCTTTGCTTCTACCATATCAGTCTTTAAATATATATATATAAAGGAAAAACAGTGAAGATTTAGAACATTTTTTTTTCTATTCTTTGTCCAAAACCTATTTAAACTAATTAATATCATATAATCACAGAATCATTTAGGTTGTAAGGGACCTTCCAAGATCATCTAGTCCAACCTCCCTACTCAAGCAGGGCTGGGTAGAGCACATTGTTTAGGACTGGATCCAATTGGGTTTTGAATATCTCTGGAGAGATATATCCAGACATATATGCATATATATGTCTGCACTCTTATGTATCTGCATATATATTATTATATATCATGTATATATCTATATAATATATCCATCAATAAGAACCCCTATATAGTTATGTATAAGATATTCTGCATTGAATTGTGAATTCCCAACTTATTAAGTTTCGTTCACAAATCAGAAATGCATAACTACTGTCCTTTAAATCATTTTTCAGACATATATGTTTTTGAGAGCATACAATTTGACTGTTGAAAGTTTTCCAGTGCACAAAGTGCTGAAATGCATTTATATTATAAATTATATTTTATGTATATATATATATATACATATATGAATCTGCATATAGAGAGTTTTATAAGAACCAGGGTTTTTAACTTTCATGTCTGGATAATTCATTCATGTCATTTGGGTCTTCATTACAAATTGAAATCCAACCTGTAGCATTGCTGATAGGGCATTACTAACATCTGTTGCTGCTTCGTGGCTATATTTATATGACATGGAGATTAATAACATAGAGATTCCTGAGCTAACCTTACTGAGTCTGACACATGCAAGCGGTGCAGTGCTAACAAGTGCTGTCTCAGCTTCCTAAAAAGGCAGAGCCATGTAAACATGCTACTACCTTATGTGATATGCTACTGCCTTGCCACCTGACTTGCACTGAACACAACTGTCTCAGGAATCTCTGCATTGTGCTCCATTGCATACTGAAACAATGCCCTTGACTCCTTCTCTACTGCCATACTGTGTAATCCTTTTGATATGCTCTGGGCTGTCATCCTTTACAGAGTCCCCACTACCTTGTCATCCATTTTCAGGCCATCTCATTTTTACCACTGTGAAATCCCCTGTGGAGATAGAACAAGAAAAAAATCCACCAATGTACTCAGTTCATTACAATTTTTATTAGTGTAGGATGACTCGCATATTTAATGGTACACTGGTGTTTGGATTTTCATTTACCTTCCATTATGTTTAGCAGAAAAAAAAAAAAAAAAAAATAATTAAATTTAAAAAAAATATCTAAATTACCATAATCAGTTTCAGGGTTGTATTGTTCTAACACTGAACACAGGGTTTTATTAGAATAAAATACTGTTCTGGTTCTTTCTGTTCTATTATAGACAATCAGGAGGATTCTTCTGACAAAACATAGGCATCTATAATGTAGATTTCTGCTTCTGAAATAATGTCTAGCTTTCCTAGCTAGAAATAGGGAGAAACAGGCACTTCTGAGAAGCAATCTATATTATCCTAAAACAAGCATATAAAATAAGTCAGATTAACAGCATCCTACAAGTACTTCTTTCTCTCCATTGACTCAAAGTGCCAAAGAAGACATCTACATTACAGACACCTAGTTAGAAGAGACTATCAAACCCTTTCTATCTGCAACTATCCTATTTTTTTTTTCTCCTGGTCTTCCTTCTTCAAAGGACTACTGCACTTCTCCTTACTGTGGCAGTGTGATCCAGTAAGAAACAAGAATGACAAACACAATTAAATAAAGTTATTTACATATACATGCATATATGTATATATAAAATATCAGTTGATCAGGAAAGTATTCTAAGTAAACATTTGAAATTCCTGGTTTTATACTGTAATCTTCACAGTGAATTTGGTTTCGATTATATTACCTCAAGCCCATCATGAGTTCAACCGGGCCACTGTGGTTAAGGATAACAAAAAATGTTTTTACAAATTTATCAATGGTAAGAAGAGGGCTAAGGAGAATCTCCATCCTTTACGGGACAAGGGGGGGAACAAGGCTACTGAGGATAAAGAAAAGGCTGCGGTTCTCAATGCCTTCTTTACATCTGTCTTTATTAGCCAGACCACTTATCCTTGGGGTACTCAGCCTCCCAGCCTGGAAGTCTGAGACAGGGAACAGAAGAACCCCCCCCCTCCCCCATCTTGAGGTGGAAACCATTAGAGACCTGCTGCCCCACCTGGACTGTCGCAAGTCCATGGGGCCAGATGGGATCCACACAAGAGTGCTAACAGAGCTGTCAGACGTGATTGCCAAGACAATTTCCAACACATATCAGCAGTATGGTGATCCAGAGATATCCCAGTTGACTGGAGACTTGATAATGTGATGCCCAACTATAAGAAGGGTCGTAAGGAGGACCTGGGGAACCACAGGCCTGTCAACCTGACCTCGGTGCCAGGAAAGGTGACAAAATAGGTCATTTTGAATGCAATCACACAATATATGCAGGACTATCTGGGGATCAGGATCAGTCAGCATGGGTTCATGAAAGGCAAGTCCTGCTTAACAAATCTCATCTTCTATGACTAGGTAACCTGCCTAATGAATGAGGGAAAGGCTGTTGACATAGTCTATCTAGACTTAGCAAAGCCTTTGACAGTCTCCTACAGTATTGTACTGGAGAAGCTGGCAGCCCATGTTTTAGACAAGTACACTCTTAGCTGGGTTAAAAAATAGCTGGAGGGCTGGGTCCAGAGTTTGGTGGTGAATGAAGTTAAATCTAGCTGGTGACCGGTCATGAGTGGTGTTCCCAGAGATTGGTGTTGGGGCCCTTCCTCTTTAATATTTTTATTGATGATTTGAATGAGGAATTGAGTGCACCCTCAGTAATTTTGCAGTATGTTTCCCCAAGGTAAGGGGAAGTGTCAATCTGCTGGAGTGTAGGAAGGCCCTGAAGAAGGACCTGGACAGGTTTAATTGATGGTCAGAGGCCAATGGGATGAGGTTCAAGATGTCTAACTGCTGGGTCCTACGCTTTGGTCACATCAACCCCATGTAATGCTACAAGCTTGGGGCAAAGTGGCTGGAAAGCTGTACAGAGGAAAAGGATCTAGGGGTGTTTGTCAATGCTTGCCTGAACATGAACAAACAGTGTGCCCAGGTGGCAATGACATCTTAACTTGTATGAGGAATAGTGTAGCCAGCAGGACCAGGGAGGTGATCATCCCCCTGTGCTCTGCTCTGGTGAGGCTGCACCTCAAGTACCATGTTGAGTTTTGGGCCTCTCACTACAATAAAGACTTTGAGGCATGTCCAGAGAAGGGCTACAAAGCTGGTGAAGTGTCTGGAACACAAGCCTTATGAGGAGCAGCAGAGGGAACTGGGATTGTTTAGTCTGGAGAAGAGGAGGCTCGGGGGAGACCTTATTGCTCTCTTCAGCTATCTGAAAGGAAGGTGTGGGGAGCTGGGGGTCAGCCTCTTCTTGCAGAAAGTGATAGGATGAGGGAACAGCCTCATGTTGCACCAAGGGAGGTTCAGGTTAGAAATTAGGAGACATTTCTTATCAGAAAGAGTAATCAGACATTGGAACAGGTTGTCCAGCAAAGTGACAGTGTTACCACCATCCCTGGGGGTGTTAAAGGAAAGGTTGGACATGGTGCTTAGGGATATGGTTTAGTGGGTGATACTGGTGGTAGGGAGACAGTTAGACTGAACAATATTGGAGTTCTTTTCCAACCTTAATTATTATATGATTCCATGATAATATTCTCTCTTCTTTTTTCTTTTTTTTTTTTTCTTTCTAAGTAATGATTATATTAAATAATTTTTTAATAGATGTTGCTATTTATTCAATATTTTTTTGATGTTTCCTTTTCTAAACACTTGACCTAAATCTATATGTGAATATGAGTATATCTGAAATATGAGTACCTGAATTTCAATACTTAGTGTATTTTTGAAGTGGAAGGACGCTACAGGCAGTGTTATTATTTCTTAAAAGTAATGTCTGTAAAATATAAAGTATATGGCTGATGCTCCAAATGATTGAAAAAATAGACCCATAAGGAAAAGTCATCCTTTTAAGGAATTATTGTATTTTTATTCTACAAGTTTTATGAGAATTAACAAAGCAACACAGAATGAGATTATTTCCCAAACCATAAAAGCTGTGTTTTTATGTGTGTAAGATATATCCCACCCAAAGTCCCCCCCCCCAAAAAAAAAAATAAAAATAAAAATAAAAATCATTGTGGCTAGAACATCAAAGAAGCTGAGAGACAGAAAACAAGATATAGATCCTTCTGACATTTTCAAAGCATGGTCACCTCATGTTTGGAATGATAAACATTTGAATATATGATTTGTGTTGTAATGTTTTCAAAATAATGCTTTTGAATCTGGGTGCCAAAGATACTGCATTGACCTATGTCATGCCTAATACTGATTAAAGGTTGTGCAAATAGACTCTGAACCTAACAGCAAGATATCTATTGACATTTTCTAATACGGATGGCAGTCCTGCCAGCTCTGGCTGTTATGTCTCACAAACTAAAGAAAGGTCAGTGCCAGTGGCTGTTTCACCGCCATAAGCAGTGGTATGAGTGATTCAGCAGCTGACATTGGACGTGACTTAGCTCTGAACCAGACCCCAAAACACTCCTAAATTAAACTAGTTTGCATGAAACACAATTTACCAGTGTAAAACTGGACTCATTAGAGTAATCTTAAAATCACATGTACCAAATAAATTTCTGTAAACATTTTAATGGGGTGGTAGAATAGGGAAAATGTAGATCAGCATGCGCTTACTTTGTTCTACAGGAATATCCAGGATGTGAAATGTATTCCTTTAGAGCTGCCATTTCTTTAAAGGCAGCACCTCAAAAGGAACATGTAACTTTTAAGATTACCTATATGCTAACATTAAAAGAACTAGTATGCTGACTAGCTGGTCATATAACTTCTGTTTAAGTTAGGTGCCATTTTGGCAGGGGTAGGAGACTGTAGCATGTGTATTAAGTCCCTCATCCATGTGCATAAGAAGACAGACCTGATGAATACTCCATAAGGGACTCTTCTTGCCGCCTTTACTCATATGCAACAAGGCTATACTAATACTAAGGAAATACTAAGGAAATACTAATTTATTACCTGAGAGATATAGGACTATATCATATGTGATATTACTAATAATTGTTCACACATGTTCACTTATGACAACAACGGGTTGCTCAGATTTTCTGTGCTGTTACTATGATAAAACATGAACTTTAAAAGTGATGTGTTTTTCATATCTTCTAACTTTGTAAATTGTTTACTTGCAGTGTAAAAACGGATCAGATTTGCTTTTAGTCCCAGCATGATCTTGTATTTCTGGATACAAGAAAAATGAATTTGTATATTTTGAATTTGGAAGACAGGGAAGGAAATATTTATAATTTTCTAACAGGATAAACTCACTTAGCCATACTCATACCAAAATAAATAAATAAATAAATAAAGTTTTGCATGGTATTTTTGAGGAAATGATGTGCAGAACCTCTTCTTCTGCTTGTTCATTTTTTCATTGTTCATTGTTATTCATGTTATTCAAAGGCTACCTTACAAGGGATTATTGGAAATTTCCACTAACTTCTACTTTATAAACTGTGGATATTGATACTTAATTTGTACTATCCTCCATAATCTCCCTGGTGGTAATACTCTTTTTGTGTGTACTTGAGTTTATTTGTATCTAGCCTAATGGGAACCTGGCCTTAATTGAGACATTTAGGTTGTAATATAACACACAAGGTACTTTTTCTTTGGTATAAATTAAATACAGAATTAAACATAGAAATTATCATGCAATCATAGAATTCTGGGAATTGGTAACATCTCTATTTTATGTTTCCGACTTATTAAATACCATTTCTTGCACTCCAGTTGCAAATCTTGGAACTCACATCTGTCTAGAACAGCACCTCTCCTCTCTGTACCCTCAAGTGCACACAGTGACCAAAGGATGCCATACAAAGCTACAATGATGTACAGATCCATGCATTATGGTTTTCCCTGTTTTCACTCCTATACCTTTAGACTACTTCAAAACTTGCCAATAAAATTATCTCATAAAAATAAAAAAACAAGCAAAAATTGTGACAATCATTTCTTTTATGCATTTAGTCTTTGTGTGTACACATCTAAACCTTCTTTTTTGTTTTTGTGAGGACAGTAAATCTGTATTTGACCTCAGACCTTTCTGAAAATTGAGCTGACCTGGAATCATAGACAGGTAAAGCACAGTAACAATAGAAGTTGAAAATCAATATACTGCTTTATGGGGTCATGCTGAAGTCATTTTACTTTCAATGATAAAATGATATTTGGATTTTGTAAGATTTGTTTCCATTGCCAATTAACTCCATAGCATCTTCATACCACAACTGAAAATTTTCTTGACAGTGACTGTTTCATCCCCGCTTTTAAAATCTGGGGCAACCTAACCAAATAACTTTCTAATACCACAATAATCTACATAACAATATAATTGTTTAATAATTACACAACATGAAATCTGTACCAATTATACCACACTAAGTAAGCATAAGTTAGAAGAATATTTGAATATAAGGTAAAGCATTGTTTACTTTTTAAGCCTGTTGCTGATTTTCGTGTGTAAAGCAAATCTCGTAGAATACCTTGCTGAAGAGAAAATTTAAACAATATGATATACTCCCAGACAAAAATACAGAAAGTTGAAAATGACCTCTGAAATTGCGCAATCCTCACTGTGTGCAATGCCTGAGTAAACAAAGCAAGATGAGGAAGACGGTAATGTGGTCTCTTAAATATCCAGGAGACAGAACCCTGTAAAACACCTTCATAGCCACACTGCAATTTTCTAACATGATACATTTTTTTTTTTTTTTTAGGATTCAAATGATCAGAATTATACAAATTCTTAGGATCAGTGAACCTGCATAGCTCTGAGACTTTGCAGTCACTTCCAGCCTCCTCTCTCCTCAATTTCACTGTCACAGACAGAAATGCTGAAGTGCCTTGTAGCCTGTAAAGACATTTTATTTTCCTGCTACAGAAGCCTAGAAGGTTTGAAATATTTATTGCTGCTTCACATAATACATCTCTCTCTCTCTTTTTTTTTTTTTTTTTGGTCCCCTTTTGAGTTCTTATTGTGTTAACTTTTCCCAGTTATCCAGTATAGAACTAAATTTTTGTCTGCCAGAGTTAGGAATATGTCTAGATTAAGCATTTGCTTCAGTTTTCTCTCAGTAGTGAATGGTTCTGGTAAATCCTGCTCTGGATTGTTTCATTTTCAACAGTAACATTAATTTAGTGTTTAAGTCTCTTTATCCTATATTGTTAGCGAATGATACTAGGACTTTTTATTCTGTCTTAACGTTTTTTTGTTGTTGTTGTTGTTTGTTTTTTTTTTTTTTTTTGATTTTAAGCAAATAACTTAAAAACTCATCAAGAAGCAACATTCTCTAAAGAGATTTTAGACCTTCTGCCTGTTCTTTGAGAGATTTTCTCTCTTAATTCTTTATCTACTGATGGTCAATATTATTTTCTTGCAATTTTGTTGTTTTGGTCGTGGTGTTGTTTTCCCCTTGAGGCCAGAAGTAAGAGTTGCATTAAAGCCACATTATATCATATCATTGTTAAAATGAATGCTATGAATAAAGTAGATTCTACTGAATTGGGTATAAAATCTAGTTATCATAATGGCAGCATTAATGAAAACATTTACTATATATATACATATATAATATAATATATAATATATATATTATATATATATATTTGCTAGTAAGAACTTTTTTTTTTGGTTTACTTCTACAAATACAAAATACAAATGAAAAGGCTTTACCCTGTTTTCAGTGTTCAGATAAGTATCACTTGAGTTTATACAAAATTTTACATGATCCTTACCTTCATTAATCATCCTGCTTCATTAAGCAGAAACAAGCTAGTCTAAACCATGAATTTTTGGCCTTTTTTTTTAGCACTATTAATTAACCATAGCCATTAACTGATCGCAAAATTCATACCTGATGATTAAATGGAATATTCAGTGTTTTCTCTATCTGAAAAACTAGTTTTCCACATTAGAAGCACTCAAAAATGCAGCCTTTTTTAAGCCTTTGAAGGAAAATGTGTTATCTTCAGATGTATATTATCTGTATTAACTATATTAACTTCTTATCTGTGTTTGTTTAAACCTGAAAAAACCAGCACCCACATTCCACTTTCATATTTCATCCTGTTTAATCTCAGTAGGCAAAGTGATTTTGAATAAATCAAAAGAAACCTTAGGAATGAAAAGAAATAAGGAAGGACAAACAGAAAGCACTTTTGAATGGACTGTGTGGCAAAGTACAATGGTTTTGGTAACAAATGTAAGGGTTTTTTTTTGGTTGGTTTGTGTTTGTTTTTGAATAAATAACAGTCAGAATGACATCAATTTCTCTTTGGGACTCCAAGTAATTTTGAGACTTTACCACCAGTTGAATAAATTATAATTCTTATTACTCAGTGTGCCTTGTTTAGAAAGGAGGTGGTTCTTCTGCATGTCAGGGTCAGCAGTTTTTGAGTGTCTCGGAACAATGACTTCCAATCAAATTGACATGCTTATCTCCACTACTGGACAGCTCTCAGTATTTTTCTACCAATATTAGAAGTGTTCCTCAAATATCTGAGATAGAAATCAATTTCATAAAATCAAGTGTAGATTTTTGATACCTTTTAAACCTTTCTTAAATTTTTATTTTTTTATTTTGTGACTTCTAGTGGACACATTCCTTTTTTTTATTATTATTTTTTCTTTTTTTTTTTTCTTTTTTTTTTTTTCATGAAGGAAATAACTGAAAGTAATTCCATACATTGTGGCCCAGCAATTTTTTACTACTTCTTCTGCTAACTAATTCACAAATTGCCTTCATGAGGTACATGTTTTCTAAATTCATAAATAATAAATGTTAGTAAATTGGACCTGAATTATGCAAACTTACTTATGAAGTTATAAGACAAATTTTCAGTCTAATATTTGTATTTTTTTTATTGTAAACTATTGGATTTTTATTTTATGTGACAAAAATGTGTAAATTATTTTGACTTTTAAATGGTCAAAAAAAAAGAAAAAAAAAAAAAAGGCTGTTGTCTGTGGTTTGAAAATATAGATTAATATGTCCCATGCTTATTTTCTTTCTCAGAATTGGTTTATTGAACCAAAATCTCATGAGTCATTTGATACATATCACACTATATAATGATTTGTATTGTTCTATAAGTAACTGCCAATATGAAATTCAAACGTCAAGTCTGTGAACTTGGAGAGGCAGTCAGTTACAGAAGCCATTATTCCCCAGCTTCTAATCTGAATAATGATAATAATGATAATGATGATGATGATGATAATAATAATAATAACAATAATAATAATAATAGCAGATTACTCCTTCAGCTTGACTTCCAAGGAACCTACGTATGTGTTCTGTGCCTATAATTCACTTGTAAACAATCCTGGAGCATTTTATAGTATAGAATGCATTTTTGTTCTTAAATTCTTAAATTCTGTATTTATAACTTGTATTTAACCTCATAACTGCTGGTGTTAATGGTAAAAGTTCATCTGACTTATTTTAAATTACATTAATTCCTGTTGTCATTCTTAACCAGAATCTGTAAAATATGAACTACCTTTTTTTTCTAGTAGCTTTTATCTCGAGGACATCCCAGGACATTAATATTTCTGTCATTACTTCAGAACAAATGTCTGAGACCAAGCATTTCTATTTCTTATTACAACAGAATTATTTATTTAGCCTAGGTGAAAAGGTGCTTCATAAGTGTCACTAAAGGCAAAATATGAAAGTTATGAATTTACATAGGTGACACTACAAGCATAATTTGAGCAGTGTTGTCAATGATATAGAAATAGGAACTCTATTGTTTTCACCATCAAACCATACCTCAATTACAGGAATAGGCAATTACTGGAGAGAAATATCATTTTAATTTTAAAGATACAGTTTTAATGTGGACGATACCAAAGTATGGTAAACATGGGAGCAACTCTGCCATTTCCACACACTAATTCACACACTAAGGCAAAGCAAACCTGCAGTCTAACAGCTGATCTCAAGATAATTTGATTGATTTCTCTCCATCTCTTGCGAAGAATTTCTTTAAACACAGTTATGGAAGAAAAAGAAAACACCTCTTTGCTTCTGGGCATGTGATTGCCACTTACAAAAAGGAACTACAATTATTCTAACAAACACACACACACACACAAAGTCAAAATATTTATCCACAGACTGCCTCTTTCTAATGCATGCGTTTAAAAATATTGATTCATCTGCAAATAATCAGCACAATTTCTCACTTCTTTACATGAGTTACAAGTGAATTGTTTTGTTGTTGTTGTTTTGTTCTGTGGTATTTATTTATTTATTTATTTGTAGAGCAGGAAAGACCCTGAGAAACATGTAGCCCTTCAAAATACAGGAGTAAAACACAGCAGAAACTCCACTTCAATATTAAATGTAACATTGATATACACTCACCATGTTAGTAAATCCCAGAGGATTAGATCTATTACTCTCACTACATAGCAGTGTCTCATACTGCCCTTGCCACATGAAAAATTCAATAATCTGTGGCAAATGTAGCTACAGAGTAGGTCATCCATGAAAATAAGAGACTTCTGTGTGAAAGTTTAACCCATAATATAAAATCTGTTTAAGAGAAATAAGGACAAGATGACATCTATAATGAATTAGTATTTATATTTTCTAGCAGATGAAAAGGTCATAGAAATCTATTCTGTCTGAGGCAAAATGATGATTCATTTTTTACAGTGAGCAGCAACCTATTTTAACATTGCTATAAAATACAGAAATAATCAAAGAACTCACAGTTTCCCTTTATGCACTTCCATAAATGTACATCAATTTTCACATTACAAGCAGACAGGAACCCACATTTTTCACGTTTCTTGTTTGGACAGCAATTTTATTTTTTCTTCATGGATGGTATAAAGGGGAAACACATATTCTATCTAATCTTTATATAAGAAATGAGAATAGCTTATGTTGTGGAAAAAGAAAAACTTCATATATCCTGAAAGATCTATGCATCTACCGCAGTTCTCAGATTTATTAAAAGGTGAAAATATTACACTTTAAGTTACTTTAAATTACAAAAAAATAAAAAATAAATTAAAAAAAAATATTTTTCTGAAATAAAAGCTATTATATTTCTTTGCTTGTTTCCAAAAAAAAAAACAAAAAACAAACAACAACAACAACAAAAAACTTCTAATTTGTAGACCATAAAAATAAAATGTCATAATCTTTTACAATTCTTATATATTTTTTAGCTGGTTGAAACTATTCAGCAAATTTTACTCACTTGTTTTTCTCCAAGTTTTCTACTGGTATGAAACGTTCTATTCCCTATGTTTTACATGCTGAGTGCTGTTAAAACAATCTTATTAAGCAGAATAAGTTAATCATAGAAAAATGTGATGAGTATTTAATAAATCTGGAAGAAGGACACAGCATCCAAATTGTCACCTTGAGCAATGGAAAGTGAGACCTTGTGCAATGTGACAGCTTCAAAAAAAGCTACCAAGAAAATGCAACCAGCTGGAAAACACAAATTATGACGTAGGACTGAATTTTTATTTCAGAAAGCATTAGCTGCAAATAGTGAGAGAAAATAAGAGGAAAATGGTCAATACTGAGGCAAAAATGCTGCGGAATTCATTCTGGCTCATTACCCTTTGCTTAAACTAACACCAAAACTTATTAACCCATAGCCTAAACTGAAGTTATATTAAAGCAGTTGCACCATATTGATACCTTATGTACCATTTTAATTACATTTGAAAACAACCTGCAGAACTTTTGATAACAGAATGAAGCGGAGTAGGTAAATACCGGAGAATATTGACTTTTTGCTTGTTGATTTAAACAGATTTAAAGACAGGGAAAAAAATATATATATATATATATATATATATATATAAATTAGGAACATGGAAATGAGGATTTTGTTTTTATATTTTATTCAAAGAGTAATACAGAAACACTGGGAAGATTTCAATATTTCCTTACATTTTGTGACATATCAAGAAAAGGGAAAATAATCTCTCTCTGCTGCTGATGTGGAATTTATAATTTGAAAAGTCATTTGGAAAATTTGTACTCAAAACTGTTAAAGACTTGTCTGAATCCTAAAAGAAAAATATAAAATGATTAAGATACAGACAATGAGGCATTACACAAATCAGCTGAGTTACAATGACCAGAACACAGTCATATCCCCTCCAAAACCCATCTGCAATATCAAAGGGGAAAAAAATGTACTTACTAAGAAGTTTTATTAAAACTGCTTTTTTATTACCTTATTCACATGTATGCACTCATATAGGAATTAAATTGTATCTTAATTGTATGTTTCTTTTGGGCTAATTGTACATCTATGATAATGAAACCATCTCTGCCTTTTAAGTATCACAGTATTCACTGTGGTGAAATAATGGATATGCAATTTTCTTTCAAAAGCCACTCAGTGTATCTTAGGTGAAAGACATAAAGTTGCTAACTTCTTTGAATTATTAGTTAAAGTGAGGGCAGTGGTTCCTTGAATTTAATTGTGTATTATCTCCAGTTTTATTAAATAAGAAATGTTGCATGATGCTCTGGCAGAAAAAGCAACTAATTACACTGTGCTTCAGAGACCAGAAACATTTTACCTTTGGTGAAGGGACAGCAAAATAGAACTACCATCAGTAATAAATTTAGCTCTAAAAGTACATAGATCCTATCCTTTCCCTCTCCCTAATAGGTTGAAAGTTACTGTTTCAAGTCACTTAAAAAAAATAAATAAATAATAATAATAATAAAAAAAAAAATGAAAAAAACAACTGGGTTAAACAAATACAGTAGTTTTTCCAGTGACACTCTAACTTCACCTTGGGCATCCCAATGTTTGTCAGACAGAATGCCTCAGGGAACGCACAGCTAGGCAGTAAGCACCACCTCTAATACCTGAAACGTGTGTCGTGAACAAGACACTTAAAGAAGGACTGCATATCACAGTTCCACACTTAGAACAGAATTCTCCCTAAAATACACACTTAGAAATGACATAAGGATGAGTCCCATTCCTTAATCTTCTAATGGATCCAAATTTCCAACTGTAATCCAGAAAAGTGAACATCCTTCCATTCAGAATTCACAATCCTGAAACTTACTTGAAGTTTACCCTAATCCAAGGCAATTATTTTGCAAAGCACATAAGAATTTCAGAGCTGAGACAAAATTACTTCTCTGCCAAAACAAAAGCAGGATTTGATCACAGATAACCCAGTGCTTTGTGAGAAGCTCTAATCACTAATATGTACAGTATTGAAGAATTGCCCTCTCTTGATCTGTTCTCTCAAAGATGTTCATTTTGAGAACAGGTAGTAATTCTGGAAAATGATAAAAAAACTGAGGGAGATAAAAACACTGAGACCAAGAGACACATATCCCAACATAACATAAGAAAAAAAGAAAAAAGAAAAAAGAAAAGTAAACATGTCAAATATATCAGAACTATATAGTGCCATTAAGCATTTATATCATACAACATTAAATCCACATTTAATATATGTCTTGCTCCTACTCCTGCATGGGCTCCCCCCAGCGGGCTGCAGCTCCGGCCCGGGGCCTTCTACTGCGGGGGCTCTCCATGGGCCACAGCCTCCTCCAGGCCACATCCACCTCCTCTACCGTGGATCCTCCACGGGCTGCAGCGTTGAGATCTGCTCCATGTGGGACCCATGGGCTGCAGGGCCCTCCTTCTGCACTGACCTTTGTTCCTGCAGGGCTGGTTCTCACTCCTAACTTTCCCACCTGCTGTAGCACAGCAGGTTTATTATTATTTTATTTTATTTTATTTTATTTTATTTTATTTTATTTTAGTATTTAAAAGAATCATTAGAGTTCCATTTTTCATCTAGACTGATTTTTATTTTATTTTTTTCCCAAATGCCTGCAGTCATGATCTCAAGAACATAAGCCGTCCTCTAGTTTTTCTTAACTTTTTCGCCGTTCCTGCATTACATTCCATTAATTCATAAATATACTGTAATGCATTATTTAAGACTTGAAATACATGCAGTTTATAAAGTTGTCATAAGCAGTTTAACTGCATTTTGCTGCATTTAAAGAATTTCTGAAATCAAAACCCAAATACATTAAAATGTTATTTTGAACAAAGAATTGACTTTCATAAGATCAAAAATTCTTGGACTCTGCTTATGCTACTCAAAGATATTTGAACTTGATGAAATAAAGACTTTTTATTTTATTTTATTTTATTTTTTGAAGCTAAAAGGAAAAGAAAAACATAGTTTTTTGAAATCCTTAATAGTCATAAGCAAAGAAAAAACCCTGTCAATATGATGTTATGAAAAAGATCCAGGTACAAATAAAAATGCTAAGTACATACAAGCAATTTCATTGGGAATAAAGATGAACAACATCTGGTTCTCTTAGGCTTTGAAAAAAAAAGCTATTTAGAAAAACTGTAAAATAAAATCCAGAAAGTGAGACAGAGTGAATTTTCCAAACTAGTGATACAGCTTGCATTAGTTTGGGCATATGAATAAAAGAATAGTCTGCATCTCAGCATTTCAGCTACAGAATAAACAACTGGCTTCTTATTTTTCGTTCTTGTAGTGAAAATAACACATCACCTTTAACTCATACGAATTGTATTATCCCACATTCAGCAATTTCTCATTCATGTGGTTTACTCTACACATATAAATAATCCCTCAAAAAACGTAGTGAATGATTCATGTTCTTAAAGAAAAATTTTTGATCTATGTAGTTATTTTATTTCAGTAGGAAAACACAATAGGAATTTCTAGTAAATGCATACCTGTAAGAAGTTTAATTTCTGTAATGGAGAACTACATAAAGTATGTTTCTTCTTCGACAAAAAAAAATTACCTTGGATAGTATCATGAGGATATACTACTTACGCTACTTACATAAAATAACTATATATATATATTTAAAGATGTCAAACAGCAGAATAGCATGGATAATGGAAGGTATAATGTCTGTAGGTCCAGATCACAAAAGCACTTCTGCATGTCTGTATCATTGATCTAAATACTTGACTAAATTCTTAATTTGATCTCATATCTGATTGATTTAAAAGGTACACTATACTATTACATTAAATATAAAACTTTTGTATTCTATAACAGTATAATTAAATATCTGCCTAGGTATTTTATAGAAAAAGAATTGATTTGATTTGCATTTGAATAACACAACTCCCACCCACCCCCCTACCCCCAAAAAGAAAAAACATACATATTATTTGTACCAGTTTAATAGAGTGTGTTCTCTCCTCAACAGATATTAAAACAGATATTATCATGGTGATCCCTAAGACATAAACTTATACCCTATGTGGTAAATTCCCTTGAGTCAAGAAGTTTGTAGAATTCAATAAGCTTCTGCATACATATTGGTAACTGTTTCTGTGTATAACCCCTTTGGTACTGGGTCCTAAATATCATCATAATCTAGGGAAAATGTATAAATAAATAATCTGGCAGCAACAACATAGGTATTCTTTGTATAAGAAGTACTACTCAAGAATATCCCATCATATGGGTGGATCAGAGACTTGGATACTAGGGAAAAATCTGTTCCACTGAATTTCTTACGTGAGGATTCATACCCATCACACTTTTCCAATGAAAGGAAAACTTACTAAATTGTTTTAAAGAAAATTACACTAGACTCCATTCACTACAAACTTGATATTATGTCTAATATTAATGAATCTGAGTCTTCTCAGTGGTTGATGCTACAATAAGGGAGGCTGCAATAAATCTGAAATGAACCTTTTTTTAGAAAAGTGATTTAATAAAGGACTTGAGGAACAAGAACAGATATATCAGATTGACAAAGGAAATTTCCTGCAGGCATAAAACACCATTCACAGAAGTTTAAATGCCATAAAACTAGTAAAGGAGGAGGATAACTAGTCATGCAGTTTATCTGTAGTGAAGTGGGAATCAGGGAATGAAACTGAATTATATGTAATAGGCAGCTGGGTTTTACACCAATTTAGTAGTCTAAATTTGTCGGAAAGGGAGACGGTCCCAAGTAACGATGCAACCTCGATGCAAGTATAATCGTCCTCCTTTATTGCATGTTCTCACAGAGTATATATAGGCAACTAACTATAGCACGTGTCGATAACAACTTATAATTCGTCTAGCTTCTCCATGCACTTGTCTCTAGCTTGTTTCCTCATTATCTCTAATACAAGGACATGGGAAACAGCGCAAAGCCACCTGCGAATTCCTTTCCCACATAAATTCTCTGTAAACAACTAAGAGAAGAGGATACATTCAGATTTGGCAGTGACAACCTGTGCCTTACATGTATAAAGTAGGCAGTCCTATTGACCAGCAGATTGTTGTTATTGCCAGATATACTTCCTTAATTATTCCCCTGATGCTAGCTATTGGGTGTATGTATACCTATAAATATATATATATAATACATATATATTAGATGATCAGTGAATTTAAAAATCCAAATTTTATAAATTTGTGATGTGTAACTGTGTCCACCAGTTCAATTTTAAAGGGATGAGCAGAACAGGGCAAGTAACTATTTATTTATTTATTTATTGTATTTTTTTCATATGATCAGAAAGTTTTAAAACAAAGGCATAAACATTTATAAAGATATTTAGATTTAATGGTTACATAAAGCTTAGTTAGAAACCTACCACTGCTCACACTAATTTGGATGAACGAAAAAACTTTTTTTTTTTTTTTTTTTTTTTGATGGGGTCGTGTTGTTATTAGGGGGGTTACTTTTGCTTTGTTGTTATTACGCAAGTAGAAATCATTAGAACTGAGGTAAGCTGTCTTTTAAATGCCAACTCTTGGTAGATAAGAAGGACCTCCTCCAGCCTCCATCTATGGTTTCAGGGAAACGAAAGACTTGGGAAGCCTGGCTATAAGTGAAGACTGAGGAAAAGAAGTTGATGGGTACTTTAGCCTTCTCCATGTCTGTCATGACCAGTTCACCCTTCTCATCCATCAGAGGGAAAACGCTCTCCTTGGCCTTTCTTTTTTGAGCACTGTACCTATAGAATCCCTTCCTGTTATTCTTTGTATCCCTTGCTAAGCTCATTTCCACTCATGCCTTGGCTTTCCTTATCCCACCCCTGCACATCCAAACAGTTATACTCTTCCCAGGCCACATGTCCTTTCTTCCACTGTCTGTGCATTTCTTTCTTGTGCCTCAGTTCAACCAGCAGGTCCTTGCTCTCAGCCCAGTTCTTTGCCCTCCCTGCCTGCTTTATTACACGGGGATGGAGAGTTCTTGTACTCTAAGGAAAATCTCCCTAAAGAGTCTCCAGCTTTGCTCAGCTCCTTTGTCCCTACAGAGAGTGTTCCAGGTGATCTCATCTACTAGGTTTTTATATAGGTTGAAGTTCACTCTTCGGAAGTTCAGTCTTGACTTTGCTCTTTGCCAGGCACGTATTCCTCAAGATCACAAACTCAACCAGGGCATGGTTACTGCAGCCCAGACTGCCACTGATCTTAGCCTCTTTAATGAGCTCTTCTACACTGGTGAGCTCAAGTACCAGGTCAAGTAATACTTCTCCTCTGGTTGGTTTGTCTAATACCTGAAACAGAAAGTTATCTTCAATGTACTCTAGGAAACTTCTGGATTGCTTACAGTCTGCTGTGTAGCTTTCCCAGAAGGCATCCATGTGGTTGAAGTCCCCCATCAGGATAAGAGCATGCGAGCATGATGCTTCTTGTAGTTGAAGCAAGAATGCCTCATTCACAGGCTCCCCTTGATCGAGTGTCCTGTAGTAGACCCCAAGAACAAGCTGTACTTTATTGATGTAGTGTTTAACTCTCATCCACAAGCTCTCAACACGTCTGTGGCTGTTTCTCAACAGCAGCTCTTCGCAATCAATCCCTTTCCTATTGTAGAAGGCAACATCCCCTCCCTTCCTTCCCTGTCTATCCCTTCTGAAGAGTTTGTAGCCCTCTATTCCAATTTTCCAGTTATGTGATCCATCCCACCATGTTTCTGTGATAGCGATCATGTCATATTTGCACCATGGTTTCCAATTGCTTGTTTGCCATGCTGTGTGCATTGGTGTAGAGGCACTTCAGCTGTGCAATTGGTCGTATCACGTTTCCAGAACCCTTCCTGATTGCACTGGGACAGTTCACAAGTATTTCACTGCTGTTACTTAGAGTGATAGTGTTCTCAGTTATGCTTTCTTCACTCAGAGGTGCATGCCCTTCCCCCATTGCATGTAGTTTAAAACCCTCCTGATAAGCACAGACTGCTTACCACCCAGAAGAAACTTGCCCCACCTGGTCAGCTGTGCCCCATCCAACATCAGCATGTCCAGTCCCTCAAAAGTATGTCCAAGGTCTAAAACACAAAATCTTGGGCATGGCACCAGACTCACAGCCAATATTCACTCAGCCCATTTGTCTCCTTCCTGGGTCCTTGTAAAGAAGTTCTAAGAATTCTGGGGAATATGGTATAGGAAAGAAAAGACATGGCCTTTAAAGACAGAGTATAAAGAGAAAAATGAAAAAATAAAATAAAATAAAATAAATAAAAAAGTTCAGTGTAAAATCTACTGAATTTAATAAATGGCTTTCAGAGTCTTCCATGGTCTTCAGGTCAGATATCAAGACATTTTCACAATTTCATAACATTCAATTTTTCTACTTAACAGAAAATACTAATCAGGACTTATTTTAAATTCCCCTATTCTGCAAAGTGGACCAGCACACAATTCAATCTTTCCCAACATTCCCAGAGTACTGAAAAGCAGAAAGGCAATTAATTTTTTTATTTTGGTTCATATTTGTTGACAAAGATCTCAGGGATTCTGAAGTATCACTGGACTTTCCCAAAGAGCAACAAATGATGTGTTTCTTTTACTAGCATGTTATTGTTATGAGAGATGTAGCTATGTCTGTTAAAATTTGTTAAGATTGACTGCTATAGTAACCTATGACACAACATAACTTAGAATGTGATGTGCTGATAGATATGGAAACAATGGTGAAACAAGACATCCATTAAGTTCATTTATCAAAGAATGTATACATTTACTTTGTTTGCAAGACAAGTAACGATAATAAATAGTGAACAGCAAAACTTATTCCACCTTCCTTGAAACTTGCTCAATAAAAAGGCATTGTGTAATCCATAGGCAGTTCCCAATGCCAATTTAAAATAGTACTGTATCAGCCAACATGAGATTATTTAATCTATCATGACTATAGGAAAGTGTGTGGGGGTTTCATAACAGAGAAATTGTCGATCATGTCACTTTAGCCTATAATTTTGCTAACATAGTAAAAAACTTAGGTCAGTAAGCAGCTCATAGATTATCACTGTTAGATGGCAGACTTGGATTTGTTCATGTTTTATTTATCATCTGTGTTACATCTGATTATCATCTGACACACTTTAACAACTTTTTAAAATGACTTTTGCTCATCAGTGTACACATTTTAACACTTTGGAATGCTTTTACTAGAATTATTAATATATGAGTCTTATAAATATATGTCCCAGTATAATTAGTGTTTATGTTTCTAATAGGCTTGGATGGCAACAAAAATTGTTTTAACGTTTTTCTTATAATAATATCCAAGCTCTACAACATTTAACTTTCAAGGGAATGTTGGTTGGGAGATCAGATGCTACAATTTTGACTCTACTTTTAGAAAGCTATCGAATTTCATAGCAAAAAAAAAAAAAAAAGACTTCTAAAGAGTCTTTTTAGCTAAAAATGTACTTGACTTGTCATTCCTTCAGGTCTTTTGTTATTAAAAGGTATTGTAAAAAGACTGAAAATAGTAAGGAGTCTAGTCAATAAAATGTCTGTAAGGTTGAAAGATTTTCATTGGAGGCACATAAAATGTTTCCACATAGAGTGTAACAGCTACCTTCCACATGTCTGAGTCAATATTTAGCCATTAGTAAGATCTAACTGTAAAGAGTTAAAAGGGAGACATAAACTTATTGGAAATATCTATCCAGAAAAAAATAAAAATAAAAAAATAAAAAATAATATCCTGTTAAATCAGACACTGAATAATAATGGCAAAAGGAGTTAGAATAGTTTCCTATGTAACGAACTTATGTACAAATACAATGAACTATCAATACAGTTTCCATTTAGACCATGTGTAACGAGTTTTTTTGTTTTGTTTTGTTTTTTAATAAATAAATACCATAAAAATATTACACTGTAGAGGAGCCAGTTTGAATTTCCAGTCAATAATACATATGTAATAGATTTATTTTTTAATATTGTAGGCGCAGTAAAGTACCTGTTTAATGGACAGAATTCACTATGTTTGTACTCCAAACTTATACTGCCTAGATCAAATTAATTGATTAGCTTCACCATGAAGATGAATCATAAAAACACTAAATGACTGAGGTATTGTCTGTTCCCTAGCCACAGCTGGCAATGATTTTTAAACATGATTTCCACAAACATAATCAAATTCAGCTTTGTTAAGGCAGGACAGAGAAAGTATAGGCTGTGATTAGGAAAAAAAATCCATTAAACTCCTTGGTAGTCATTGGGAGAACATTTATGGTATATTTTCTATTGGTGTAAGGAACCACCAGCTCCTACATAGTAGTTTCCGCTCAGCAATTTAAAAAAATAAATAAAAATAAAAATAAATAAAAAAATTGCAAAGTTACTAGTTCACTTTCTTCCTTTTTTTTTTGTCTGCTCTGTTTGTTAGTTTTCTAATTTTAATACATAAGTACTCTATCTTGATGGCATAACTCTCCAAAAATCCATCCTCATTTGAGACCATTAACCTCCTAATCATCTTAGTGTCCTTTGCTTATTAAAATGGGATTCTAATTTTGTACACCTGAACAAAATGTGGATTTCCAAGGGAAAATGCCAAATTTAAATCATCTCAGTAAACCCAGAGACAGCAGAAAAATCTTTTTTTTTTTTTTTTTCTGTACTCCTTATGAAATTAAAAAGTTTACTAACTTAATTAACATTTTCCACACATCCCTACTTTTATATTTTCCAACTAAACTTTTGTTTCCTCTGTTAAAATACTTCTGCTTCTTTTGTAATAAGTGTATGTACGCATTTCCTAAAATATCACAGAATATATATATATGTTCACAGAATATATATATGTTTCCTAAAAGCAAAGGTTTATAACTTTAAAATGTATTTAACAATACCTTGTCATAATTTTAGATTAGCAGATTCAAATTCACTTAAGATCTGAAGTTTCTTCTGACACAGAGATAAAAAATTAGAAAGTTTTAGTAAAGAAAATAAGAGTAAACAACATGTAATCTGAAATACATTCCTCATTTTAAGTCTGCTGATTATTTTGTGAATCTGTTTAGAATACTTTTATTTTCAAGATATTTGTTATAATTTCTACCCCACAGTTCTCAGCAAAACCATACTTTAGTTTAATAGGAGCCCTGTTTGAGTAGAGACTGCTGAGTGCCCACTTTGCAATATTTTCTGCAAAGGAGACTGAGGTAATTTGTACAGAAAATTACTTCAAGTTCAATACAGTAACTGATTGCACAAATGAATAATTAGTAAGGGGAGTAGAACTGAAGCTGGCTGTGAATGTTCAAAAGGATCTCACTAAGCAACAGAAGACAAAATTCAGTGTTGAAAAATGAAAGCACACAGACAAGGAGATCACAGAATCACAGAATCACAGAATTTCTAGGTTGGAAGAGACC
>NC_048893.1:18718346-18729054 GCF_011077185.1 Oxyura jamaicensis
GTTAAACTTCATGCAGTTGACCTCAGCCCATCGGTGCAGCCTATCCATGATAAAACATGCTAGATATATATGTAGAGTCATGTGCTTTAAATCACCTGCGAACCATAGAAACAGATTTTCTCTCAGAGAAGTCAGTTCTCACAGAAGTCAGTGTTCAAGAGTATAAGGAATGGTAGGAGAGGAACAAAAGATAAAACAGAAGACAATGTTGTGCCAATGTATAAATCCCTAGCCAAGAACTGTTTGAATAGTGAACACAGTCCTCTCTTTCCACTTCAGCAAAGATATAACAGTGCTATGAAGGTGCTGAAAAAGGCATCAAGGATAACAAAAAGTATGGATAAGTTTTGACCATATGAGCAATCATATAGGCAGGACTCCTGGAAGAGTTATTACTAAGCAGGGTCACAACAAATGTAAAAAAACATGAACGATGGGAAAAGGGTCTTGCTTAGAAGTAAACATTTCTTACAATGTAAAACTGAATGGAAAATAACCAATAACGAGATCAGATACAAGTTTTAAACTTTTTTCCACATGATGAATGCTTAATTTATAGACCTTATTGCTCACTGTGTTGTACACACCAAAATATATATTTAAATAAATAAATAAAAGACAAAAAAAAATCAAATATTAAACACAAGAATTAGAAACAAACTATCATTCAAGTAGTCCCTAACACAACTTATTAGAAATTGGTAGTATCACTCTGCATGTCCTATTTGCATAGACTTTTTTGCATAAATTTTAATGTTATTCCATTTTTAAACAGCAGTTATATTATACAACCCATTCCTAAATTTTTGCTCAGCCCCTAGTCTTAGAACTGAGGTATACTGTATAAATTTTCTGCCATATATTATTTTAGAAGTTTAGACAGGACACATTATGTGATAAAGAGGGTTCGTTGTTTTCCAGCAAGGACTAGTCATATACCTCCAATTTTCCCATCTTATTTCAGACAACAATTAGTCTTCAGGAGAGAATCAAGTATTATCAATGTTTTCTGCTCCTAAACTCAAAGGTGACTCCAGAATGTTTCATTTTAAAAGTATAATTGTTCTGGATTATAAAAATATATAATAAATTAGATTTCTAAGTGTTCAGTGCCCTTTTATACCTACTGTTATGCTCCATGTTCTGAATTTCTTATTTGCATCTGACCTGCAGTTTCTTGGCACATTACTTTCAGAAGTATTTTTGTAGTTCAATGAATTGTTTAGCTCTTACATTAGATGATTTGGAGGGTACCTACGTTTTATATGCACTTGTTCACTGACTTGTTTCCATTTAAATTTGTGTTCTATATGAAATAAATGACATGTTTTATTCTCATATCAAAGATAGCACTAGCCCACAACAAAAAGTTGGGAAGAAAAAGAACTTTTTTTTTTAAGATTAAAAAAAAAAAAAAAAGTGTTAAAAGTGAAACCGAAAGAAATAGTCTCCAACTCAAAAAAAAAAATATATATTAGCTTTTCTCTAATCCACACAGGGTTTTTGGAAATTCATATTACCAACTTTTATTTGAATATTTAACTTTATGATTAAAAAAAACTACATAAATAAAATCCAGTAGTAAATCTCATGTAGGGAATTTTTTTGCTACACTAAAATGTTCTAGATTCTCTTATCTATTCCTAGATAAGACTAAAAAGTGTGTATGCTACAAAGGTGCCTGTAACACATGACCTAAGCCTTCCAGGGAGTTACTGAGAGCAGTTTAATTGCCATTCAGAGTGGTTCTTAGAATGATTCTCTCTCTATTTACTCTCATGACATCCAGGGATACTGGAATTACTAAAGATACCCTTGGTGCTTCCCTTTTATTCCTAGAAAAAAAATGCAATGTTGGTTTAGAAACATTTTTATATAAAAAAATTACAGTGGAAATTGGAATAAATAAATAAATAAACAAATAAACAATATGTTACCTGGTTCTTTTGTACGAAGTTAGAGAGTTTGAGGGTGCAACGAAAAATGCAGGAGTCAAACAATTTTCTCCTACATCGTCATTTTCACTACCCTCAAGAAAATTGTTTTCTGACATTGTGTCTAATGTCAGTGGTTTGTAAGATGAATTCAAAGCACTCCTAGAGATGAGAAAATTATTCAGTCCTGGTACCATCTATAGCTTGACAGTTTGGAGAAAGTGTCTTTACTGTGGACACCAGGATATGCATAGTATCCAACACACTGTGCTACAAAAGGTAAATGTCATAATATAAAATTGTCTGACAGATGCCTTAACATGTTATTTTATTTTTCTGTTATTGATAAAATTTTAATGAGAAAATTCTACTTTTGTACTGGGTCTGGAATTCACTAACTTTTCTGTTACCTACTTGAAAACTTTTACTTTTTTTGTAAATAGAAATATAATAGAAATGTTGCATTTTTATTTTTCAGAGAGCTGTGGGATTCAAATGTTAAAAAAAAAAAAAAAAATGTTTTTTTATGTTAATGTTTGTGAGTAGTATTGAGCAAAAAATATTATCCTGAGTTCTGTTCCTACATTCTTGCTTTCTTGTTTACAAGACATTGAATTATTCAATCTGCAAAGAAATGAAGAAAGGACTTAGACAATATATCGGAATCAAGAAATGTACAATAATGAGCAGATGAAGTTGTCTTTGAAGCATATTTTATAGAAATCATAATTAGTGAGGGGAAAAAAAACAAACAAACAAAAAAAAAACACTACTCTTCATTTTCTAGTTAAACTACTTGCAATTTATTATTCTTCATTATATGAGTCTCTAACTACAGTGGGGAATCATCTTTGCTTAAATTATTCGTCCCATTCCTCTAGCCATTCTTCCTCTTTACTTTACCAAAACAGATGCACAGCAATTTCTTGTTATTTAAATTCCCAAAAGGCTACCTTGCAGATAGTATAATTGTTCAAAATCTTCACAGAACTGCACTGAGACAGCATGATTTTGATTGTGCCAGGCAAGCTGTAGTGATTAGCAGGCCTGTGAAATCCTGATGGTCAGGGAGTTGGTATTAGTTACTCACTTTTTCATCACACTCTGTCTAAATTACAGAAATCCAATAGAACTAATCATGGACCTGGCAACCTCTAGAAAACTTAGCTACAACCTGTCTCATCAATAAGAACTATGAGCATAACAAAACCATTCTCTATTTTTCACATTTGAGAAGAATGTTGAGTCCAGTTAAAAATCTCTATTCTTACCTTCCATAGCATATACTGATACTTTCCAAAAATCATCTAACACCTCAGAGCTCAGCATGTGGCTGATGAACTTGCAATTTCATTACAAAAGAGCTTTCTTTTGGAAATACAAAATTCATTTTTCAGGAGACAGTTGTTTTTACTATGATACGAAAGCAGCAAAGAGTTGCTTATACCTTTAATTGCAACCTATTTGTGTAGGCAGTCTTCAAAGTTAAACATCCTTGAGGAACGTAGAATAAGTGATGAAGCAGATGATCTGGAAGCATCTATGCAGCTTGCATACTTCGGCTTTCAGCAATTTAATTTCATTCCCATGGTGCTGAGGCCAAAGTTTATGTTTATGTTTATGGGGTTTATGACCCCATAAACATTATTATTTCTGGTGCAATTGTGCAAAAATATGTATAGCTTGCTTCTTAATTTGAGTGGTAAGATGACATGGCACTTATGCAATATGTTTTCTCAAACATGGGTCTCATCTTTACATTCACTGAGAAATATTAATAATTGTCTTATAACTTTCTTGTCCTTAACTAATCACTTAATTTTCTTTAACTATCTCTAATGCAGACTGTAGTGCATACTCTTAAAAAAGGCTGAAATAAAAATCTGGATAAATAAGATACCTCATGCAAAGTTCTGGAGACATTCTGGCCACCCTGAAACAGAAAGTGAACAAGTAAGAAACATTAACTGCATCAGTCTATGAACTTCCAGGTGGTTCTGATAGTCTTAATATCAAAGCTAGCATGACAGAATGAATGACAAGAAAGAAAGAAAGAAAGAAAGAAAGAAAGAAAGAAAGAAAGAAAGAAAGAAAGAAAGAAAGAAAGAAAGAAAGAAAGAAAGAAAGAAAGAAAGAAAGAGAAAGAAAGTTTGAGAATGAGTTTTCCAAACTCATGCTTGGTAGATATTCATATTTTTAGAAAACTCTCTCACTGCTGGGATTTTTATCAAAACAGTCTAGTTGAGCAATGAGACTTTAAAAAGCCAGGAAAGCAGTATTTAAACATACATTGGATGTGTTCAGCAGTTACATCCCCCTTAAATATATATATATATGTATATATTTCAAGCATGAAGAATCATTACTTTCAGTAATTAAGTGAAGATTCCTCCAGGATGGAATTGTATGCTGTTGTTTTCACTAATTATAATTTTGTTTAAGAGTACTAGGCTTTAATTTATCACAGATATTCTATTCAACTTGAGCATAAGCAAACATTTTATCTTGGATTACAATTGCTCTTTTCCTCATGTAAATTATATTTTTTGAATGACATTTATTTTCTGTTGAGAGTTATCTATGCTAGATCTATTGTTTCTACTGGGATTTGCACCTCCTAAAGAAAGGTGTTTTTAATCTGCTCTTCATTCACATACTGCAGGATGCAAATACATATCACAGATGTTTCCCTGTATCTAGGAGTAACAGTCATCCTCAGACCTAGCAAACTCTACTTTTCTCTTAGGCCAGTTTAAGGAAATATTTGTTGTTTATTTGTATGAGGATATAATGTGGTCTTTTAGTGGGATTGATAAAGAATATGAGTTACACCTCCAAGATGTATGAAATTTGTTTTGTTAATTCTCTGCTGATTTTCAACTATAAGCAAGATGTATACCCTTACAGGGAAAAGAGGTTGTCAAGTTTCCTACCTGTAGGACTGGGACATACCTCAGAAGATCACTTTCACCTTGTACCTCAAGGCAAGAGTGTCTCTAACTAGGTCATTTTTCAGAGAAGTGCTTCTTGTCATGTCTTGAGATCCACAGCTGTACAGGCAATACATTTCAGCACTACGTTATTATTAATAGCATTAGAGTTTTTACCCACCATCTAATATAAATCTGTCCTGTTGCAATTTAAAGCAGTACTACTTGCCTGTCTTTCACAAGGATGGAAAGTAGTAGTATTTATGTATTTGAAAATTGTCATTATGTTCTATTTTCCTTTCTCTCCTTCTCTTCTCAAACTAAAAATCCTTTTTTTTTCATGTTTGCTGGACTTTTAATCATTCATATTATTCTTCAGCAGACTATCATCAGTTATTCTACATCTTTAAGTGCAGCACAAAGCAGGAAACAGTGTTTAAACTGAGACTTTTCAAGAACTAATGAAAAAGAACTATTTTTTGTTTTGCAACTGATTTTGCCTTTTTATTTTATTTTATTTTATTTTTTGGTATCAAATCTGACTGTGAAAGAATTTTCTACAGCATATTTGTTTCTGAGTTTCAAAGATGTGAGTGATTCCAGAGGCTGAAGATCAGTGAGGTATTCAAATAACTTAATCTGATTAGGATGTCTCAATGCTACTGAATACTTCAAACTACTTTTAAAATCTAGGTCGGGGTAGATATTTTCAGGTATTTCAGTGCCTAAAGATATAGTAGATGATTGGATATGTTTTCTAAAGTCACTAAGAAGACAATGCTAATGCAGATCCTTAAATTTCTTTGAGGATCTAGACACAGCTGGCTGATTCTTAACTGCAGGATATGAGTCTAAGTGTTTCTTAAAAGAAACTATCTGCATCTTTTCATATCAAAATACCACCAAAAAACTGCTGGAAAACAGCTCTGCAGAGAAGGGCCTAGGAGTCTTGGTGGACAAAAAGTTAACCATGAACTAGCAATGTGTCTTTGTGGTCAGTGATATCCTGAGGTGCATTTGGAAGAGTGTTTCCAGCAGGTTGAGAGATTATATCCTCCCTCTCTGCTCAACCCTGATATGGCCTTATCAGAAGTGCTGTGTCCTGTTCTGGGCTCCCTAGTCCAAGGGAGACATGGAGCTCCTAGAGAGAGTCTAGCAGAGGGCTATGAAGATGGTTACGGGACTGGAGAAAAGAAGGCTGAGAGGAGATCTTATATTCAAATATATTAAGGAGAGTGTCATCCTCTTAAAGAGGATGGGACCAGATTCTTTTCAGTGGTGCACAGTGACAGGATAAGAATCAATGGGCACAAGCTGAGACACAGGAAGTTCCATCTGAATATGATGGGAAAAAAATCTTTACTGTGAGAGTGATAGAGCTCTGGAAAACATTGCTCAGAGGAGTTGTGGAGTATCATTCTCTGGAGATATTCAACTGCAGGTGACTCTGTGCAGCGTGCTCTGGTGCTTGAGCAGGAGGGTTGGACCAGATCATCTCCAGAGGTCCCTTCCAACCTCAACCACTCTGTTTCTCCATGACTGATTTTTAGAAACATGATTGGATTTTTTGTCTAATTTTGTTTTAAATGTATATAAAATGAAGGGGAAAAAATATTGAAATTTTAAATAACTCTTTGGGAAGCACTTTGTAATCTCAGATATAAAGAGTTACATGTGTCCTAATTGCAAACATTTAAATAACTTTCTCTTTAACTGCAAAGAAGTTAATGGTTGGATGGGAAGTTACCCTAAAAATAGTAAATAAAACCATCAATAATTTCTCAAGAATAGCTACCAAAATTTAAAATGTACATATTCATTTTTTGCTGCTCTGTTACAGGTAATAGAAATTTTATTTTAATTTCAAAATATGAAATTCATTAAATTGACACACTATTTATTTTAATCAAAAAGATACTAAATAAATTTTAAATTATAGAATTTTTCACAGCATAAGGTTATCATAGCTTTCTAAACACTTGAATGGATAGTAGTGCATACAGTGTTGAATAGGAGGCAATTCTAAACTGTGTTACCATTTTCCAGAAACTATGTGTAAACTATTAAAAAATAAAAAAAATAAAAAATAAAATAAAAATCCTTGACGTCACTAGAAATAAGAAAAAAAAAAAAAGAGAGAGAGAGAAAAAAGAGGCATGCTAAGTAAAACAAGAAACTGGACTAGAAGTTACCTGCCTCCAAGATAATGTTTCCAAGATCCAAATATAATCAGGAAGTTCACTGAAGACTTAGAATTTCTTCTGACTTCAGAAGACACAATTTTAAAGAAATGGATCAAGCTACTCAACCTAAAGATTTCTACAAGTTTTACCATTGTGATAATTTAATGAATCCTCTTAGACTAAGTTAGACCATCTAACTTGCTGTACTTTATAACTGCTGATAGTTTCAGAGAATTTGAGAAAACCAAAATAAGTTCTCTTTTAAAACAAAATGTTTCCCTTCTCCTTTTCTCTATTATTCTCCTGCCTGCTTTGCCCAAACCATATCACTCAAAAAGTCTCTTATACACAAATCCATTTATCTGTCACTGTGATCCTCTCTAGTACATTTCTTCAGATCATCCAAATAATGGAAAAGATGTCTCATCCCTATCACTATCTCACCAAAACTCCCTACTAGAAGAATATAGATGGTGTCAGATTAAACTAGGCTGTAGAGAGATGACTTCTTCTACCCCTATCCAGTTCATAAAATCCTATGACAAATTGGCCACTGATGGCCTCCACATTAACTGTTTGAACTCCCACCTTTCTAGAAAGGTGGAAATAACAAATCCACATCCTTACCAGTAGAATAGAATATAGAGCATGTACCAACATTCACATAAATCTTTCACAAGGTTATGCCTTTCTGTCAAAGTAATACCCTTCATTCTGCATCACAGTCCCTGAGCTACCATTTAAAAGCCTTTAGTAAAATGTGCAAAAAGCTGAGAGATAGAAACTCCTATTTTCTTTGGAGAGTCTCTTCTGAGTTTAAGAAGCTCGTGTACTGATACTTTGCTCTTTCTGTCATAAGAAGAAGTTATGGATTTGCTTCTTTCTGATGTTTTTTTTTTTGTTTGTTTGTTTGTTTGTTTGTTTTCTTCTTTTTTTTCCAAAGGGGATTGAACCAGGGAAATCTAATAAAGTTATAGGAAGAAGAACAAACTCAAACTCAACATTTATTGTCAGAGGCAAAACAGAGTCAGTACAGGGAGATTAATGAGATTTACTTCCTATTACTAACAAACTAGGGAAATGAGAAACTAAAAAAAAATCTAAAAACACTTTCCCCCCATCCACCCACTTCTACATCCTCTCCTTGAGCAGTACATGCAAATGGAGAATGGGGGCTGCAATCAGTCTCTAACACTTCATCTCCACTGCATCTTTACTTTCTGCCCCTGCTCCATGTGGGGTCCCTCCCATGGGATGCTGTCCTTCCCAAACTGAGCCTGTGGGGGCTGTCCATAGGCAGCAGCTCTTCAAAAATTGCTACCATGTGGCTCCATACCATGGGGTCCAACTGTCAAGCACAAACTGCTCCAGCACAGCCCCCCCATGGGTGGTAGCTCCCCCCAGACCCCCTGCTCCTGCATGGGCTCCTCTCCACGGGCTGCAGCTCCAGCCTGGGGCCTGCTCCTGTGGGAGCTCTTCAGGGACTGCAGCCTCCTCCAGGCCACATCCAGGTACTCCACTGGGGGCTCCTCCATGGGCTGCAGCATGGAGATCTGCTCCATGTGGGACCCATGGGCTGCAGGGAAGCAGCCTGCTCCACCAGGGGCCTCTCCACAGGCCACAGGGGAACTTCTGCTGCATGCCTGGAGCACCTTCTGTCCTCCTTCTGCACTGACCTTGGGGTATGCAGGGCTCGTTCTCACTCCTTTCTCCCAGCTGCTGTTGAAAAGCAGTTTTTGTTGTTGTTTGTTTGTTTGTTTGTTTTTCTCTTTCTTAAATCTGCTTTCACAGAGGTGTAAATGACATCTCTTACTGGCTTGGATCTGGACAGCGGCAGGTCCCTTTTGGAGCCTGCTGGAACTGCCTCTTACCTAACATGGGGCAGCTGCTGGGCTCTTCTCACAGAGGCCACCCCTGCAGCCCCCTGCTACCAAAACTTTTCCACATAAACCCAATACAGACAGACAAAGATAGAATTTTCCTGACCACTTCTTATGCAATTTAAGATATTACCATTCACACTGCAAATAGAAAAAAAACATAAACATTTTTAAATCAAAATCTGTCTTCTCATCTTAGGTGATAGCCTGTTTATTGTCAGAAAAGAGTCTTGATCATGGAAAACTGAAAGTGAGAAAGCATAAATTCACAGAATAATGCAACACCAGAGACATTAGAACATATCCAAAGAGTGGTAATTTATTTGAATTAAAGGGAAGAGAAAAACTTGAACAGGTCTGATTTAAAGGGGTAGATTAATTTAATTAACACCTTTTATTCATTTTATCTCTTAAATCTTTCATTATTCAGACAAATTTGGATATCATGTGAGTTGGTGTAAGAAGCCTAAGCTCTTAAATTAATTGCCATTTTTAATGTTGTTAAGTCCATGCGCTCAGTGTGGCAGGACTGCTGTAATGAGCTATAAAAAAATAAATAAAATAAAATAAAATCTGTATCCTTTCTATGTACTAGACAGTCTTTGCCAGTTCTCAGACAGTGTGGTAGCAGTGATTTATTCAATCCAATCAAATATGTAGGACACAAAAGCAGTTCTTCAGCCAAAAAGTCTGGAACAAATGTATTATTGAAGGGAAGCCTAGGGACAGCCCACTGGAAGACAGTACAAGGTAGGAGGTAGGTTTACATGATTTGATTTAAAATTCCTACCAGTCAATCATCCCCAACTACTAAAAAAAATAAATAATAAAATAAATAAATAAATAAATAAAAGGAAGATACTTTGTCATTTACATATGCATTACATTTATGCCAGTTACTGGTGTGAGGAAAACTGTTGCATTGGTGCATTGGTAACATTTTTCATCATGCACCTCACAGATGGAACTGAACTTGTGCATCTCAGAAGAGTGAATAATCAAATGAAAGGGCTTAGCTTCTGCCTGGAGGACTTCAAAATCCCATAGCCTTCCTTGGCCTGATCTGCTTTCTAGTGTGCAGTGGTATGACCTTAAGCATTATCCCTAAATCTTTAGCCTCAGAAACCCTAAGCCCTTGAGAGCAGCAACACGCTATATGTGAAGTTGGAAAGTAAAGAGAAAAATATATGAGAGCTTTGGCCTTTACATTGATCTTCTAGTAATCCTAGCACAAAATTTATAATTGAGGCCCGTTGCTAGACCCTTGGAAATCTGTCTGTTCTGTTGAGTCACAGGCACAGCCCAGCAGCTGTTCTAAAACAATCCTCCCTTCCCATCAAATATACACATCACTCAGACAGCGTCATTGGTGTTTGTTCCTACATTACATGAATTCAAAAGAAAACAGACATTTTAGAAGAAAGCTGACAAATTCATGAAAATTTCAGAAGAAAACAGACAAATTAATAGCTCCTGTTACAGTTATATCCTGTAAATTTTTGTCAGGTTCACAGATCTTGTAGATCACTTATAGGCAACACTGCTTCTATGATTTCTCACTGAAGATGTATATCACCATACTTTTTCTGACTCTACTGGCTCTATTCTAGTATGTGTCCTGCATTTAACTATTTTCCTTTTAAATGTGATGGCTTCTATATCATTTAGCTATACTCTAAAGTCTTGACAATGTTAAACTTTCCTTTAAAAAAAAAAAAAAGAAAAAGAAAAAGAAAAAGAAAAGAAAAGAAAAGAAAAGAAAAGAAAAGAAAAGAAAAGAA